>NC_081412.1:570721857-570934357 GCF_030272615.1 Cryptomeria japonica | reverse complement strand
CTATATATTCCTATATTTTCAGAGGACTATGCACAATCCAGCCGGTGTTTGGAAGAGTTGTCATCTATGCACAACAGAGCAAAAGGCAAAAAAATTGTTCCCATTTTCTACCGTGTTGAGACTGATGATGTACGGTATGTAAAACAAGGCTATGCATTTGACTCAGACAAGGTTGGACGCAACTCAGAAAAACTGGAAGAGTGGAAGAAAGCGCTTTACAGTGTTTCACATTATATCGGTCCGGTCGTTGAGAGCAAGGAGTAAATACCGATCGATCCACCAAAAATGCTTATAGTTTTCTTATCGATTCATTCTTTGCTTTTTTCCTCGCCTAATTTTTAGGCTCATAGACTTCTTTATCGATAAAAAGTGTAGCGTTTATTCTGATTCATTTTTTGAATATTTCCAGAGACGAAGACATGCTGCTGAAGACAATTGCTGAGTGGATCGCGAAAGAAGTTAAAAAGTTTCAAGAATTTGCATCAGCTAACACTAGTAGAAGCATCCAACCACAGTTTGAAGAATTTGCAGCATCTAAATCTACTTCTGGTGGATCGATGATGCTTGTGAAAAAGCTCCACTATGATGTGTTTATTAACCACCACGGTCGTGATGTCAAACGAACACTGGCCGCAGCTATCTATAAAAAGCTTACGGACATGGGACTGAAGGTTTTTCTGGATTCGGAAGAGCTTACATGGGGGTGTCACTTTCCTAGTGTATTAGAAGAAATAATGAAGAGTACTTGGCTTAATATTGCTATATTTTCAGAGAGCTATGCACAATCCAAGTGGTGTTTGCGGGAGCTGTCATTTATGTGCAGAAGAGGCTCTACAATTGTTCCCGTGTTCTACAATGTCTGTCATAGCGATGTCCGACATGTAAAAGGAATGTATAGAGGTGCATTTGACCGGCATGAAGAGAAAGGAAGATATGCCCCAGAAAAGCTGCAGGAGTGGAAGGAAGCGCTCTCCGATGTTTCATATATGTTTGGTGCCGTTGTTAATAGCGAGCAGTAAGTAACAATCCCTCCACCTGAAGCACTTAACCTTTTACGATCGATACATTGTTTGCATTTTTTCTTTCAGAATTTTTAGGCCCATAGACCTTTTTATCGATATATTTAATGTGTGATGTTTATTCTGTTTTTTTTTTAACCTTGAATATGTGTAGAGACGTGCACATGCTGCTGACGAACATTGCTGATTGGGTCGCGAGAGACGGTAAAAAGGCTCAAGAATTTGCATCATCTAACACAGGCTCAAGCATCCAACCACAGGTTGAATCTGCACTATCTATATTTACTTCTGGTACATACGTGGGTCCTACGAGAGATGTCCACTATGATGTATTTATTAATTATCGCAGTTCTGATGTCAGACATGCACTGGCCCTAGCTTGTTAAGCCTGAAGTTGTCCGATATGCTACAGGAGTCTATGCTGATGCATTTTACCGGCACGAGAAAAAGGGTATATTTAACTCGGAAAAGCTGCGGGAGTGGAAGGAAGCGCTTTACAAGGCTTCATTTTATGCAGGTCCCATCGTTGATAGCAAGGGGTAAGTACCAATCGCTCCACCTCAAGCACATATGCTTTTCTTATCGATGCATTTTTTCTCTCCTAATTATTAGGCCCATAGACTTCTTTTATCGATATATTTTAAGTATGATGTTTATTCTGTTTCCTTCGTTGTTGAATACTTTTAGAGACGAGGAGGACATGCTGCTGAAGAATATTGCTGATCGTGTAGCAAAAGAATTTAAAAGCTCACCATTTGTGGTTGAAGAATTTGCTTCAGCTAACACTAGTTCAACCAGCCAACCATAAGGTTGAAGAATTTGCAGCATTTACATCTACTTCTGCTGGATTGACAATGCTTGTGAAAAAGCTCCATTATGATTTGTCTATTAATCATCGCGATCCTGATGTCAAATGTACACTGGCCAATGGCCATAGCTATCTAAATAAAAGCTTAAGGACATAGGACTGAAGGCTTTTCTGGGTTAAGAAGAGCTTAGATGGGGGATCACTTTGGCTTGTGTATTAGAAGTAGTAATGAACAGCTCTTGGCTTAATATAGCTGTGTTTCCAGAGAGCTATGCATAATCCCAGTGGTGTTTGCGATAGATGTCGTTTATACTTAAACAGGTGCTCAGATTCCACCCATTTTCTACCATTGTAACCCTGTAGATGTCCGCTATATAAAGGGAGTCTATGCTTGCCCGACACAAAGAGGAGGATGGATACACCTGGGAAAACCTTCAGGAATGGAAGGATCCGCTCACGGCCGTTACATATATTGTCGGTTGGATTGTGAATATCGAGAAGTAGCAATTACTCCACCTCACGCACTTACTCAAGAATAATGTCGACGGTCAAAGATTGACGTTTATTCTGTTTCTTTTGTTATATATGTAGAGATGAGGAAAGGATGCTGAAGACGATTAGTGTAGTGCCATACATCAAATAGTTCCAAGATAGGTGCATTACCCTCTGTTTTTTAAAGGTTTCATGCCCTTTGGATCATTCTAACATGTGTATTTTTGTCTAGAATAATAAACATTGGACTCTATGGTATCAGCTCCTTTGGCAAGATCCAAAGTCATGATCTCTGCATCTGCTAGTATCCGTTCTTATAAAATTTAAAATGATTTTAAACATTCTTACCAAATAAAAATATAGCTTAAAATTTTATTAATATATGCAAAATTGAATTTAATTGGCTCAATTTGTATGATATTAGTAAAGAATCGTCTGATTGTTTTCAAGGATTTAGCAACTTTTGAAATAGTTTAATCAAATCAGTTTTGTTTTTTTAGCAAGTTTACTAATAAAAACTAGTGGCAAACCAATGCAATCCTTAATTGATCTGATTAGAATTGTTGCAAATAAATATTTGAAATCACTTGTCTTAACATATGAAGTATCAAACTATAATATTTTTAAAAGATTTTATTTAGTACTTAATTGTTCTTAAAAAATTGATTTAAATTAGAAATATAAAATGATGAAATACAAACATGGTGCTTTTTACATTTTAAATAAATTTTTTAATGTAAATTATTTTTCATTAAATAATAGAAAAGGAAAAAAATACTACAAGAACAAAGAAAAAAACCTAAAATGACACATCTTTTGAATGGAAGTAAATTTTTAGACAGACTTTGCATTGGTATAAAATACCATTTTGAGTGATACTATTGGCAATCATATGTAGAGATTATCTTTTCTTTTTTGCTAGTAGGATTTAAATATGAAATGGTTATCTTATGAGATAACTATACTTTTACATAGCGAAGGTCCACATAATCAACTCAATTGCCCACTTTTATATTCCCAACACGCCCTTCCAACATGGTAGATGCTCATCGTGCCTTGATTTGTCCATATCATAGGTGGTGCTCTTCATTTTTTTTGTTATAGTATGTTTTATTGTCACAATTATCATAGATTTTTTTTAAAGTCCTCTCTAGTTGCAATTTGCAAGCTTCTACACTCATAGAAAAAACACCTAGTATTCTTTTTCCATCCAAATTCTAATACTTTAAATTCAACAACCAAACTAAAATAAAATTCACCAAAATACTCAAATCTAACATATTAAATAATTAAAAATCCATAAAGAGTACTACAATGACCATAATTTCTAAATGGTTCAAAATTATTAAACTCTACCACTAAATCTCCTAGGGCACACTTGTTTTCTTAAATTTAGATATTTTTTCTCTTAAGAGATTTGAAATGTTGAACAAAAAATATTATATCAATGAGTCATAAATTCTTAACAAAGAACCACGACATAAATCAAATAGTCCTAATTAAGACTATAAATTATCAACAACATCCATGATTAAAGGCTTAGAACAACTAGAATTCAAATAAAATAACAATAAACCCTAAATGTCATAGAAAATTGAAGCCAAAGCAGTCTAAAAATATCCAAATACGCCCATTATGATTATTGTTTTTATTTTGTGGTAGTTATAAATGTTTTCCAACTTTTATTTTTAATTATAATTATTATAAACTTTAATAATTCATTACATGTCATGAAAATAATAATTGTATGATAATAAACAATCCTTGGACAACCAAATATTAATAGTAACTATGAATAATCAATTACTAAAAAGTTATCTTAAAGGATTTTTTGTAAACCCAATTATCATTTAAGTGGAAGGAAGATAAATCCACTAAATTAATAAAGCCTTTTTCACATTTGATAAGTATTGTTTTACCATATATCTTAAAAAGTAAACTTCATAATTAGAATAATTCTTCAATTTTAAAAGTTTTTTAGGGAAAGTGACTAGTTTACCTAGCCCTTTCTACCTTAAAGGCTTCCTATTGTTAGTCATAAATGTACTAGAGTCTAGTCATGGTTTGATCCATTGGTACAATTCATAATGTTTGAAAACTTGAGTCTATGTTATGGACATTTGACAACCTTTTACCTCTTGAATTTGAGGAATTATATACATATTTATAAATGTTGATGTTGTCCCTCACTTAAAATCTTTTAGGTATTTTTTTGCATCGCGGTGGGGTTTGAAGACATAATTCACAAATCTTTTAATAGAAAAAGAATTTGAAACTCCACATGAAAAAGAAAGTTGGGGATCCATGGTGGTAGATTTGAGTGAACACTTACTTTTGGGTAATACAGAATAAGAACCTACTTTTAGAAATGGACATCAGAAAATCACCTAGAAAATAGGTGTTTGTAAACCACATTGGAAATATTTATTAAAAATATAAAAGACAAAATTAGCAATTATTCAAAACATTTTACTCATTGTTCTTACTAAAGGATATATGGCTCTAATGAGGATGACCTTGAAATGAAAATAAAAGGGGTCTACATTTTGTATGAACAAAATGGGACGTGTTTTGAAATAATTACAATTGGTTTCACAGTTTTTCTTCTCTTGATGTTTTGTTGAGAGATTTTGGTTGCATCTTCACACGTGCACCTCGTGAGAGTCACCATAACTACAGAGTGAAAAAACCTACATTTTGATTTTTGTCTGAGACGTCAACAAAAAGAATAAGAAATTTCTACAAACATAATATATGAGGATGGTTTCCTTAAGAAAATTATCTTTGGGAACACTCATTTCTTGAAAATGTCAACTAAAAGAAAGGGACACGTGTTTTTATGATAGAAATTTTTAGTCTCAACATTTTTGAGAGCTTCTCTTATTGTTCCATTAACTTGTAATCATGGCATGCATTTGAAAGCAATCGTTTCAACCACCAATTTTCTTTTTTGTTGTTGGATTGAGGAATCCGCATGTCTCTACCACACAAGATTTTAGTGGGCTACAAAATGTTGAATATTTCAAGTTGTGTCATTGATTAAAGTGATAAGAGATATGAACAAATAGGACCCACTGAAGGAAGTGGTGCAGGAGCACCTGAGCACCTGAATGCTCAAATCCTAACAGGTATAGCATTTTGTTGCAAATTAAGCATGTGTGTTTATTTTATGCTTCTATTAGGTTTAATAGGTTTGTTTTGTGGTGTAATAAGGTTTGGAACTCATTTGTGTTTAAGAGTTTCCAAGATTTTTGTTTTTTTCTCAGTGGACCAAAAACTGTCAATTTTGGGTCCAAATGAGCATTTTTGAATTTTTGATGTTGTAAAGCCTTGAAAGGCATTGGAGCATGTTTATTTAGTGTTTCTAATGATTTTTATTCATTTGTTTGAGTGCCAAGTCACCGGGAGTCAAGATGCAACTTTTTGAGCAACAAAAGTTGTCAAAAGTTGTCAAAAAGCTGTCAAAAAGTGCAAAAAGTGACTTTTGGTGGTTTTGTTTAGTTCCAGCCTGTACCTATCCATACAAAGGCTTCAATAAGTTGGAACATGTATAAAAACCATGTTCCCATCATTGTATGTGTGGTTCATGTTGGAAAAATAAAAGAAATACTTGTTTGTTCTTGTATTTTGTGAGTTTTAACTAGTTTTCTGCACTTTTGAGAGTACAGTCCGTACCATGGCTCCATGAGTCCATACTACTCCTATTTTTGATTGGTGTGAACTCATTTGATGTTTGAGTAGTGATTTGGAACAAGTTTTGTTTGGAGTGCTCTTGAGAAAGGCATTGTTTTGTGGTTCCAATGGAAGATCATTCATGGTCCAACTAATTTCTTCAAAGTCTCTTCATCCATGGCTTTGAGGAAATTTGTTGGATCCTCTGTACATACTATATCATACATCTATTTTCCTTTTCTAGCAATGCACAAGTGTTTGTAAACCCATGGCAAGTCTGTGAAGTGATCAACTTGGCTTGGGTATTCTTAATGTTGTGTGAATGGTACTTTGTTGTTCATAGCACTGTACTTTGAAATGTTGAAGAAGAATCAAGTTGGAAAGAGTCACAATTGCATTTTATCATCCTTGTCTCTCTCATGACTTGGTTGGATACAAGAAGCAAAGGTGTAATCAGATTGTAAAACAGTGTGTCACTGTTTCATTGTTGAAATCTCAGTGCCAACCTCCCTCAAGGACAGTATGGAATGATGGATTCCTTTTTTTTAATGTGTCATGGAATGTATTTAACAGTTTTTTCAATGTTAAGAAGACAAGATACACAATTTGGTTGTAAAGGACCTAAATAAGGATCCTAGAAAAGTGTATCCTCTGTCATAGTCTTAGAATGTTGTCATGTTTTGTGGCATCTTTGAGTGTTCAAACTTATAAGGTCCTTGAAGAGGATATATGTATTATTTTACCTTGCCATTAACACCTTTTTGTAGGCCAGGGACATAGTGAAGAAGTAAAATAAAACAAAGAAAGAAAGTGTAAACAATTTTAAGACTATTAAAGTGCAGTGATGGCGGGTGTATGAGCAAACAGTCATAAGAAATCCTTTCCTATTTGCTTTGCAAGGTGGTCCAACTTATGACAAGTCTTTGTTGCGTCCATATTTGATATACTTTCATTGTATTTGGTTTATCAATGTTGAAAATGTGTGTAAAACATTAAAAACATCGCTGTCCCAGTCCTCTAGACTGTTATTTCTGTGTAAGGGCAGCAGTATGGCATTTGTTTGACATAATGACAATATTCTAAGTTGGCTTTTGGATCCTTGGAAGTGTTTGATAGATGTCATAGTAAGGTTTGAACTTTTAAATTGGATCTAGTATCATGGAGAAGACCTTTGATTTACAAACCCTCACTAAAACCTTCAAAAACCCTTGAAAAATGCCTCTTTTGTGGGACAGTCCTCAAACAGTCCGTACAGTACTTGCCATAGCAAAAATCCTTGAGTCTTGATCATCAATAGACCACATCTCCAAGGGTTTGTCATGAAGTTTAGCAGGTTGAGCAGGGTGAACAAATTTCACTAAAAACT
Source organism: Cryptomeria japonica (assembly GCF_030272615.1). Taxonomy (NCBI): domain Eukaryota; kingdom Viridiplantae; phylum Streptophyta; class Pinopsida; order Cupressales; family Cupressaceae; genus Cryptomeria; species Cryptomeria japonica. The sequence continues at coordinate 570,927,000 of NC_081412.1, read as the reverse complement.
AGGGCTAATTCTAGTAGCCTTTTTGGGGTCAATTTGACAATTTCATGAAATCGGTAAGGAAGGAGAAGTAAATGATTGTTTCAAATCATCAAAATAGATCAGTTAAGACCTGAGACACCCTAATAGAATCTCCACAGCATTGCATTAAGTCATTTGATCAAAATGACCATTTGAACCTAGAAGTTGCTTTGAGTAAACCAACGTTCCTTGCATCCAACTTGGATATTTTCACTATTGAAAGGTGAAGGACAGTCATCAGATTTTGCAGACATGTCCAGATGCTCAATCAACACATTAATATGGTTGAAATCCTTAAAGGTGCAAACAAGGTTAGGTAAACCATGGTTCTCCAACAGTTACCCATTCCTAGAAGAGAGGAGATTCAGCCAGTTGGACAACCAAACTTATTCATTTTTGGTGACACCCAAGAGGACCTCATTTCAGACTTGAATTCCTTAGCATGGGAGGTAAGGAGGAGTGATGTCCAATACAATAGGGTGCAAGCAGTGTTGAATAGAGAGGAGGAGATAGGAGAAAGGTTTAGAAGAATCCCATTTGTGCCTAGGGATTGATTTGGGAAGCACATTGAGAACAAAAGCCCACCAACCTCAAAGAAGACCAAATTCTACTCTACCTCCTCATCAGGAAGTAAGGAGTTCCATATGTTGAAATCATAGATAACTAAAGCTAATAGATTTTAGATAATGTGAATATATTGCACTTTTAGATAATGTGAATATATTGCACTTTTAGTCAAGATAATTATTTTATAATCTTATTTCATGCAGAATCAAAAGTGCAATTAATAGTCACTCTCTAGCAATTTCAAGCCATACATGTAATTTTGACTACCATATAATTAATGGGTACCATTTTATTCTCTAAGTAAAATATGAAATGAGGTCCATGATGAGTGATCAATAGAGTTCAAATTTGAATGTAACCATTTTAAAAGGGGTTAGCAAGTTTGGATGCTAGATTGCCTTAATGTGTGCTTCCCAAGAAGGATTTGAATATTATATCTTTGTGCACTCATAGCCTTATGTACTTTTTCTCCTTCCAAAAATCATGAGTATCATGTGATGTGCTATTCTCACTATTTTTATAATCTTAATTACTATTTTGAATGCATATTTGAATTATGTTATTCATTAGCATAATCACATTTATGAATGCATGTAAATCATGCTTTATTCTCTTCTAAAATATTTGAATTTGTGTTGTTACTATCAAGTTACTACATTGCACCTTTATTTATTTGAAAATAGCACCATCTTTTGGTGTATGCCATAGATTTAGCAAGCTAGTTTTGCTTAAACATTGAAGTATTTCTTCCCTTTTCTGCTAAATTCTAAAATTTAAGAAAAATTCAACATCTCTAATTTTTTTAGGTTATCTTATTAATCAAATACCACATTCATAAGGCTTCCCATTATTGGTATTTGAATAATATATTAAGCATCAACAAGTACCATTCATAGTCATAGAAAATTCGATGAGCTTAATATGAAACTATAGAATACTTTGTTTTGACTACATTTCAATATTCTATAAGACTCCAAAATGTACCAATCTTGGATACTATATATCCATCTATAGAGAAATATAGTGTTTTATTAGTTGTTAGAGATGCTACTACTAAAAACTATTTGAGAACTTTGGTTTTAGAGGTGTGGCAATTAACAATATAGAAGAGGGTAGGGTGATTTTTGAACTTTGCTTGAGATCTTTTTATGCATTCATTGTTTTGGATGATGTTGATCGTGTGGAACAATTGAATGTTGTATTCTTTGTTAAGAAGAAATTTGGATATAAAATTTTGATTGGACTATTTAAATTAGTTGTCATTACTAATAGGAAATTAAAAGTCTTTAAACTAATAGGAAATTAGTTGTCATTACTAAGCCTATTTCATGCCAAACAAATTTTTAGTTTGCGTGAAATTAATATTTAAGCTTGAAATATCTTCAAATTGTTAAATATCATTAAAATAATCCAAGGGATTAATTAGTATATACAATAGGAAGCTAATTACTTTTATAGTGTAGCAAGTTCCAACTATACTTGCATGTACTATCTTATTTAAAATCAACAAAGATGAATAAGATTATGAATACCTGAAGTACAAAGTTTTTTGTTGCAATACCATTTTAAAATTACAGATATAAGATCAAACTTGTAGGTGTATAATTGAACCCTAAAAAATTAATATATATCATTCTACAATTTATCAAAACTTTATAATTACAAATATGATATAAAAATAAAATAAAATAAAATATAGTACATACTATAATAAATTATTCATTGGCTATATTCAAATGTAAATACATTAATCCCCTATATTAATCCTATAATATATTTAAACAATATTTAAAAATTATATATATAAGATCAAAATTGTAGGTGTATAATTTAACCCCAAAAAATTACATATTATTGTTTGTCAAATTATCAAAACTTTGGAACTATAAGTATAATATCAAAAATAAAAAATAAATTACAATAAGTAATAAATTATTCATTTGTTATATTCAGATTTGAATACGGTTATCCATTTTATCAAATTTATAATAGATTTGAACAATATTTTAAAATTAACTATTTATATATATTTATATTTTAAATTTATATATTTCACATATTAATTTAGTAACTTAGAAAATTATGAAATAAATAAATGAAATCCATTTCTCTCTATTCTATGCACTTTATGTATTAATCCAAAAAGGCTACCTTATAGGTTGTCTTGGTGTTGTGTTTTAATTTATTATACTAAACAATATTTTTTTGATGTATCACATTGTGATAGTGCATCGGGGTTACAATATGTATTGTTGATTTATGTGTTACATAATTAAGCAGAGCGACTTAAATCACACATGCTAATCTTATACTTCTAGGCTTAAAAGTGTTAAATACTCAGAGTTGTCTAACATTTTCTAGGCTTAATATGTTGCTTAATGTATGTTGTCACACTAATAATATACTTGTAGACTTAAAAGTGGTAAACATTCAGAATTGACTAACATCCTCTAGACTTAATATGTTGCTTAGTGTATGTGGTTTAAGACTGGCCTAATTAAATAATAAGAAAATTTTAAAATATAACAAATTTTTAATATTTTAATTAATTAATAATATGATCTCTGCTTTCTGCAATTTTGTGTCTTAAACCCTTGAACTAACTTAAAGATTTTAAACAAACCTAATAAATGTCAAACTAAATTACAAATATTTATTGTATACGTTAGTTGCGAATAAAGTTTTTAAGTACTCTTGGATCTAGATGATTGAGTGTCAAATGATTAATACACATAGCATAGGATTGACTATAAGTAGATTTGTATGGTAATATATGGGTTTTGTTGAACACACGAAAACAATAAAAGATAAAAAATGAAAGAAGGTTTGTTCTTGGGAAGGTGAAGCACAAAATTAATAAAAGTGGAGAGAGAATCGGTAGTGACTTTACGTGTGGATAGCGTGGTTAACAGTGTATGCTTGATATGAAACCGCCTGAACCAAATGAAGAAATTGACTAGTTGTGAGCCTCCATGTGGTTTGTGGAGAAAAACTGGCAAAAGGAGTATAAGAGTATGCAAGAGGCGAACCCCACTCCATGTGGTTTGTTTGCTACATAGACAAATCGCAAGGTTGTAATCTAGTGGAGCAGTTTTGTTACTCCCATAAATTGTATGTTAGTACAGAAGTCCTTGTTATTTTTATCATTTGGATTATGCAGTGTGTTTAATTTATAGTAATTGACCAACATTCATTTGTCATAAATCGAGTGGGATGCACATCTTGTAGAATTTTGAACCTGACCTATCCTCTCTGAACCAACTGATTAGCAAACAATAACAGCAAAAAGAAATCACAATTCAGAATAAAAAACAAAGTGCCTTTTTTTTTTGGAATTGCACACACCAATATCTTTATTGAAGCTTAATTAAAAATTACATAGAGGCTGTATATATAAAGAATTTGCAGTCTAGAAGAATTAATAATAACTGCAGTTCTAAATATATTCCTAGCATTGCATGGAAAGCTACTAAGGCTCTCAAACTAAAAAAAAAAACTACTCCCTAAATTAAGAATACAATAAGTGCATGCATAGCATGATTTATTTACTAAAAACTAATTCATGCAAAAAAAAAAACTAAAAATAGTCCTAAGGATTAATGCATGTTGGAGTACATGCTTTATTTGCATGAATAAACAAAAAACTATTAACTAAACTAATCTAGCTGCATGCTAGAGCAACATCAGTTATCAACATACTCCCCCTTGATGCTAAGAGGGCTGACAGTCTTATCTCGTAGTGCTATAAACTGAGCTTTCGCAACCGCTTTGGTGAATATATCTGCTAGCTGATCCTGGGTGTTGATGTGCTTCAATTCGACATCCTTCTTCTGCACCAAATTTCATATGAAGTGATATTTCAAATCAAAATGCTTTGTTCTGCTGTGATGAATCGGATTCTTGGCTAACTTGATGGCACTCACATTGTCACAATAAATTACTGTAGGCTGAATTTGTTTTTCTCCAATTTCTTCCAAAACTTTTCTGAGCCAAAGAGCTTGTGTACTTGTTGAGGTAATTGCAACATACTCTGCTTCTGTAGATGAGAGGGCAACAATACTTTTCTTTTTTGAGCTCCAGGTAATCAAACCAGAACCAAAAGAAAAACAATTTCCAAATGTAGATTTACGATCATCCATACTACCTCCCCAATCTGAATCACTAAAGCCTACTAGATTGAACTTTTTAGAAGAGTAGTAATGAATACCAAAACTTAAATTCCCTTTCACATACCTCAAAATCCTCTTGGCTACCTTCATATGTATTTCGGATGGATTTGTCATATACCTTGAAACAAGTGAAACTGAATAGGCAATATCAGGCCTCGTGTGGATTAGAAACATCAAGCTCCCCACAATACTTCTGTAAGTTGTCTCATCAACTAAATCAGCACCATCATCTCTACATAACAAAACTCCATGAGCACTTGGAGTGGAGGCAGGGTTACAATCAGTCATATTAAATTTCTTCAGCATATCCTGTGCATACTTTGTTTGACAAATGAAAATCTCATCCTTACTTTGATAAACCTCCATTCCTAAAAAATATTTCATGAGACCAAGATCTTTCATCTCAAATTCTTTCATCATAGCAGCTTTGAATTCATCTTTCATCTTAGAACTACTACCCATATACAAAAGATCATCAACATACAAACTTATGATGAGAATATTAGTACCTTCTTGTTTGTAGTAAAGGGTAGGATCACTCTTACTTCTCTGGAAGCCATTCTCCTGAAAGTATCCATCAATCATGGCATACCACGCTCTCGGTGCTTGCTTGAGGCCATACAAAGCCTTCTTCAACTTGTAGACATAATTATCTTTTCCTTCCACTTCAAAACCTTGTGGCTGCTCCACATATACTTCCTCTTCTAAGTACCCATTCAAGAAGGCACTTTTCACATCCATATGATGTATGCTCCACTTCTTTTGAGCTACTAATGAAATCAACATTCTTATGGTCTCTTGTCTTGCTACTGGTGCAAATGTCTCTTCATAGTCAATTCTATACTTCTGTGTGAAGCCTTTAGCAACTAATCTTGCCTTGTGTCTTTCAACACTCCCATCACTGTTAAATTTGGTCTTGTAGACCCATTTGGTGCCAATCCTTTTTTTGTCATGTGGAAGTTTTGTTAACTCCCAAGTGTCATTCCTGTGAATGGAATCCATCTCTTCTTCCATGGCTTTCACCCAAACTTCATTAGTACATGCATCTTCAAAACATGATGGTTCAAAATCAGACTTGGCTAATAAAGCAAAATTCACTGTCTCACCTATTGGGTTTTCTTCATGTGCTTGATTTCCACTCTTCTGGTAGATATCACTCAATCTCCTTACCTTCCTTGTAGAACTTGGAGAAGAAGCTGGACTTGAACTTGGTACTAAAGAACTTGATGAAGGATTGTTTGGTGGAGTTAAACCATTAGATACAGAAACATTAGTTGGCTGCTCATGATCAATATCAGCAATTATATCATCATTCAAAATAGATTTTGGCTTCTCAACATGACCTTTTTGATGACCATAAACTCCCCCTTCATCAAAAATCACATCTCTTGAGACAATAAGCTTGTTAGTGAGGGGATTATACAATCTATAAGCCTTGTTTTTCTCACTATATCCAATAAAAATACATGACTCACTCTTTGCATCTAACTTCTATCTATTTTGATCAGGTACATGCACATAAGCCAAACAACCAAAAACTTTGAAATGATTAACATTAGGCCTTTTACCATACCAAGCTTCATAAGGAGTCATCTTTTCTAGTACACTAGTGGGGCTACAATTGAGGATGTACACAGTTGTAGCAACTGCATCTCCCCAATAAGAATTTCTCAATCCCTTGGTTTGTAACATGCACCTTGCCATTTCAACCACAGTACGATTCTTCCTTTCAGCTACTCCATTCTGTTGAGGTGTGTATGCAGTAGTAAGTTGCCTCTTGATGCCATTAAAATCACAATAACTTTGGAAAGCCTTTGAGAAAAACTCTCCTCCATGATCAGTCCTTAAACATTTAATCTTGCACCCTTTCTCATTTTCCACAAGGGCTTTAAACTTCTTGAATGTATCCAAGGCTTCATCTTTGGCCTTCAAAAAATATACCCAACAATTTCGTGAGTAATCATCAATAAAAGTGATGAAATATGATGACTTACCCAAACTCTTAGTCTGCATAGGACCACATATATCTGAATGAACAAGCTGAAGTGGGTGATGAGCCCTCCATGCATTGCCCTCTGGAAACTTTTCTCTTGCATGCTTTCCTATAGCACAACCTTCACAAACCTCCTTGTGTTCCTCAACCTTGGGCAAACTAGAAACTAATGCATGTGAGGTTAGAAACTTCAAACTATGAAAATTTAAATGCCCATGCCTGAGATGCCATAATCAACTTGAATCCTCATAAGCCATATTTGCCAAATTGTTGTTATGTTCACCGAACCTCAAGGGGAACATCCTATTTCTTGTCATAGGAACAACAGTGATCACCCTATTATCCTTATTCTTATCATAAATAGTACAAGTCTTATTCTCAAAGACTACTTTATAATTTTTCTCACATAGCTGCCCAACACTTAACAAATTGTGCTTCAATTGTGGAGTATAATAAATATCATGAATACTCTTTATACCTTCTTTTGTTTGGACCTCCATAGCTCCTTTGGCAGCAACCTCCAATGATTTATCATCACCAAGCTGGATCTTAGATTTGAAACTTCCATCCTTTGTTGAGAACAACTTCTCATTCCCTGTCATATGGTTAGAGCATCTAGAATCTAAGTACCAAACATCTTTACTAGTATTTTCACCCTTTGCATAAGACAAAAATAAGTGATCAGGAGGATTCTCACTACTTTCTTGAGCATAGTTAGCACTTTTACCTTCTTTCAATCTGCATTCTCTTTCAAAGTGGCCATACCTAATACAATGGTAACATTGAACATTTCTCTTATCAAATCTGCCTCTACCTCTTCCTTTGAAACCACCACTTCCTCTTGAGCCACCTCTTCCTCTACCTCTTGAAGAATTTTGGCTTTTCCCTTTACCTTGGCCTTGATTGATTTTGGCACTACTACTGCTTGCATCTTCATTTTTTGTGATTAGCAATTTAGAGGAAAACGCTTTCTCTACACCTTCAAAAGAATCTTTCAATCTTTCTTCATGAGACATCAGGGATCCAACCAGTTGATCAAACTGTAGTTTTGTCAAATCTTTGCTTTCTTCTATGATTATTGCTACATGATTCCATCTGGGTGTCAAAGATCTCAACACCTTTTTTATCAAAACTTCATTGCTTACAATTTCCCCAAGTGTAGCCATTTTATTGACCACATCTTTGACTCTGACACAATAATCACTTATACTTTCAGCTTCTTGCATCTTCAAATTCTCAAACTCTCGCTTCAATGTCTGAAGCTTGACCACCTTAACTTGATCACTACCCTGGTAAGCTTCTTGTAGAGTCTTCCAGGCATCTTTGGTAGTTGTTGCTCCTAATATTCTTGGAAATAAGCTCTTATCAAGAGCTATTTGAATGTGAAACAAAGCTTGAGCATTCTTTTTCCTTGCTTCCTTTCTTGTTGTTCTTTCATTGGCTGTAAGGGCATTCCAATCAGTTGGCTCTTCATAACCTGATTCAATAATCTCTCACAAATCTTTTCCAATCAAAAAGGTCAGCATCTTAATGCACCAATAATCATAATCATTCCCATCAAATTCTGGAACGGGCATATGGTTAGAATTCGACATGATTAACTTTGACGATATTCCAACAATAAAACTTTAACCCAAAACAATTTTACCTACTCTGATACGACTTGTAGAATTTTGAACCTAACCTATCCTCTCTAAACCAACTGATTAGCAAACAATAACAGCAAAAAGAAGAAATTGCAAAAAGAAATCACAATTCAGAATAAAAAACAAAGTGCCTTTTTTTTTTGGAATTGCACACACCAATATCTTTATTGAAGCTTAATTGAAAATTACAGAGGCTGTATATATAAAGAATTTGCAGTCTAAAAGAATTAATAATAACTGCAGTTCTAAATATATTCCTAGCATTGCATGGAAAGCTACTAAAGCTCTCAAACTTTTTTAAAAAAAAACTACTCCCTAAATTAAGAATACAATAAGTGCATGCACAGCATGCTTTATTTACTAAAAACTAATTCATACAAAAAACAAAACTAAAAATAGTCCTAAAGATTAATGTATGTTGGAGTGCATGCTTTATTTGCATGAATAAACAAAAAACTATTAACTAAACTAATCTAGCTGCATGCTAGAGCAGCATCAGTTATCAACACATCTCACAAACAACGTGGTGTTACCAACTAGCTCAGAGTTGTTGATGTTTCTATGAAAACACAGGCTGTAAGCCGTGCAATCTAAGGCGTTCGGTGACTTGTCTGCGTCTACCTGCCCCTTCTCTTCTTTTATATACTCTGCACTTTACCTCCTCACCTCATAAACAAGAAGCCTTCTTTCATTTGTGTATCTTTTTTATTTCTTCCGTTGTGTTCAGTTGAATCTAGTTTTCATGGCGTCTACTTCCAACACTAGCCACCAACAGGTTGAAAATTTTGCAGCATCTAGATCGACTTCTGGTCGATCCTATGATGTCTTCATTAATCAATTTCTTTTATTTGTAAGGTCCGTAGGCTTATTTTATCGGAATAATGTCAACTGTTGAAGCCTGATGTTTATTCATTTTTATTAGTTTGGTCTACTTGTAGAAACGAGGACATGCTGCTCAAGAGTATTGCTTACTGTGTAGCAAAAGAAGTTAAAAAGGTACCATTCGTGGTTGCAGAACATCCCGTGAGCTTAGATGAAATCTTAGAAGACTTTGAATTGACTATACTTCAATATGCTAGGAGCCATAAAAAATGTACCAATAGTGGGAATATGGTGCAAGGGTGGTTCCGGCAAAACTACTCTTGCTAAAAAGTTATATAACAATATATATCCATCCATGGAAAAATCTAGTCTTTTACTAGATGTTAGAGATGCTGCTACTACAAACTTGTTGCACAACAAACAGAAAAAACTGTTGGAGAACCTTGGCTTTAGAAGTGCATCGGTTGACAGTATAGAAGAGGGTAAGGCGGTTCTTGCAAGTCACTTGAGATCTTTTCGGACATTCATAGTTCTGGATGATGTTGATCATGTGGACCAACTGAATGCCTTATTGCCTTCTAAGAAGAGTTTGGGATCTGAAAGTTTGATTGGATCTGGTAGTTTGATTATCATCACTACCAGGGAATTAGAAGTCCTTAGAAATTGGGGCATCGCATACATATATGAAATGAAATCACTGAGCCCATTTCATGCCAAACAACTTTTTTGTTGGCATGTTTTTTAACAACCATCTCCAAGGGATGGATTTGAAGAGCTTGTGGAAAAGTTCTTAAAAATTTGTAGTGGATTGCCGCTGTCTCTCAAAGTTCTTGGTGGGCAGCTTTATGGAAACTTAAGGAAAGATCTTTGGGAGATTCAACTGAAGAAGATCTTTAGGATATTAGCAAACAGCTTAAAATAAGTTATGATTCTCTAGATGATGAGGAGGAGGAGGCATTCTTGGATACAGCTTGTTTTTTCACTGGAGAAAAAAGCCATTTGGCAATTGAAATATGGAACTGTTCAGGGTGGAGTGGCATGCACACTTGGGAAAGGTTAGTGAACAAGTGTCTTATTGAAATAGATGAGAGAAATCAAATAAGAATGCATGACCACTTGAGAGATTTAGGGAGGGAAATTTCAAATCACCAATCACCGCACCGCATTTGTTTCGCCAGCAGAGTTTGAAAGTTTCTAATGAAGAACAGGTGAGATTAGTATATATTTTTATTGTCAGTCATCAATGTCAAAGAAATCTTCTCTCTGTTTATTATTTTTGCAGCTATTTATTTTTAATGTTTTATTTGGATTCAGAGAGGAATAGGTATTCGAGCGATAGTGACCACCTTAGCTCGACCAATGTACCATTATAAGGTTTGTTTTTCTGATTCGTTTTAAGAATTTCAACGTCTTATTTCCCTGGAAATTTGATGACTTCAAATCTTTTCCTATACAGTGAGCCGAAAAAGAGGAGGAGTTTGGCGGTTGGTCATCGCACACGGAACTAAATATAAACACAAGCAAAGGAATTTGGACCCTGGCACCTTCTAGACTTGGACTGAAAATTGTTGTGGCTCAAGGATGTAATTTAAATCAAGTAATTTATTCATCAAGGGATCTGGTCTGGCTTCGCTGGTATGATATTGGACATAAAAATCTGCAGTCACTAATTTCATTGAAAAGTTTAAGGGTTTTGGAGCTCTGTGAAGGTACGGAGCAGGAAAATCATCACTTACAAAAGCTTTGGGTGGATGAGTCCGATGTAAGTACATTCAGCTGTTTTAAATCTATATTTCAACTTTTTTTTTAAATAATTGTTATTTGTTTGATTTCATCTCCTGAAAAATACGTTGCAGCCCCCTTTGCAGTTAAGAGAGTTGGTTATTATTGAGTGCTGTGAGAATTTCCGAAGTCGATGCAACATCTCAAGCATTTGAAAAAGATAATCCTGGAATCGAGCAAGGTGGAGGGTCTTCCAGAAGAATTTGGCCATCTTGAGTCGCTAGACTCTAGAGTACCTGGATTTAATCAGGTGTCTTGAACTGTCGTCACTACCTAACACTATGGGCAATCTGAGAAATCTGCGGCATCTAGATTTGAGGGGGGGCTGGAAACTTTAGAGGTTGCCCGACTCCTTTAAAGAGTTGGCACTCCTGCAACATCTGAACTTCGATAGATGCTCTGATCTCACCTTTAAGTTGGACATTCTGGAAAACATAACAAAGCTAGAGTATTTGAACTTCTCAGGATGTGACCAATTGGAAGAGTTGCCTCGTCACGTCACAAATCAGGTGTCCTTGAGAGAGCTAAGGAGCTAGCAATGAAGATTGGTCAACTGAGTAAGTTGGAAAAACTAGTTATTGGTCAGAGTGATTTGTTAGCAAGCTTGCCGAGCTCTCTTGGTGATTTGTCCTCCTTGACTGAACTTCTCATTGGCTCGTGTGACAAGCTGGAATATTTACCAGACTCTACAGGGCGTCTTGTTCTCTTGGAGAAATTAACTATGATGAATTTAGGAGTGAAATCATTTCCAGTAGCAGTTTGTCAATTGACTAATCTTAAAGAACTGTCGATAACAGAATGCCCAATCAGCGCATTGGATCTTGGAGCAGGGTCGTTTGGTTATTCATTGTGCAACCTTAAGAGGATAAGTCTAAGAGAAACTGAATTGTCCAAGATTTCCATCTCAGAAGACTATTTTCCTAGCCTTGAGTATCTCTTTCTTGAAGATAATGACCATATAACGGAGATAAAAGTCCTACCAACTACAGTCAAAGATAAAAGGGGTATTGTTGGTCTCGTAAACCTCCGCTTCCTAGTGATAATAAATTGCCACAAGCTGTATTCGCTTCCCACTTTTGCACAATTTCCTTCTCTCCAAAACTTTATTCTTAGTGGCTGCATCGAGGTTAAGAAAATACAAGGTTTACAACATTGCAGGGAACTAGAGGTGTTGAGAGCAGAAACAAGCTGGGAGGAGCCGGGTATAGAAAGTTTGGAGAGCCCGAAAAGATTGAGGAAAGTGGTACTCAGAGAAAATACGAGAGCAAATGTTGATGGTTGCATTCAAAGCATACAGGTAATAAAAGTTTCTAGGAATTTAGAATTTTAAATATTTTCGTGTGATTGTGCTTTCGCCTGAATGTTCATGTGCAAATTATATGCAGAAATGTCCTGTTGAAACTGCACGCGGGCAGTCCAAAATGCGGCGTCACTTGCATACCCTAATAAAGAAAATATTTTCCTAATAATTAACTGATAGATTGCATGTGAATGTTTTCCTGTATAATAAAGAAAATATATTTTATTTTTAATGTTTACTTAATTTAATATTAGTATGTGTAATGGTTAGGTTTATTATAATTAATATGGAATTTTATATAAACTTGAAAGAAATATTGGATCAATAAAGTAGCCTAATATTTTATAAGATGTTTTGAAAACATTTATTGACTTGTTCATTTGAGAAAAAATGTAAAAATAAAGTATTATATTTGAAAATCTCTTAAATAGGAGCATCTAGTGGAACATAAATATCATATATTTTTCAATAATTAAATAATCAATAAGTTACTCTTCTTTTATTTTTTATGATTAAGAGTTTTTCTTTTTGAGAAGGTTCACTCATTCAAGTGGTGGTTGTCTTGGTCAAGTGACTATAACATCCCTATGCTCCAAGTTCCTTAAAATGAATGTGTAGCTTATGTGTAACATCAAAATTCTTTAATAAACACTCGGTCAAGTTTAATGGATGGTAGGCAAGGAAAAGGTATGTGGTAGAACACTAGATTGGCAATGAATGATAAAGTGACGACATACCTAATTTATTATCTATTCTTATCAGATAAAGAAGAAAGAAATAAAGCATAGGCCCCTCCACTTCACTATCTTTACTACATATATTTTGTATTATTTTTTGGTCAATTTGTGGACAAAGATTTTAGTGTGAAAGTGTAAGTGATATTGTTGGATCCTACTTCATAATTGAAGCAAATAATCAAATTAATTATGTTGATATGATCTTTGATGTGTATGTAATGGGAAAAGAAGATGCTACTAAGGATTGCGATGTTGTAGGAGTATTGGGAGTTGACCTTGAGATTAAGATTTGTGTAATGAATATAGTTAAATTGGGTTTAGTTATAACACTATCATTCCATATTTGTATCTAAGAAATTTGATTTGAATGATAGATAAATAAGAGTTGGAGGGTAGCTAAGTTCTAGCCAAAGATTGACAAAACAATTTGTTGATTGCTTTGTAAATTAGTTCAATACTTTCAGTTTAGTAGATATTATCCCTTTGTTATGCTTTAGCTAAATATTGACCTAAATATATACTTAGCTAATAGGGAATTGATACAAATTAGAATATTGAACTATAAAGTCCTATAATTTCCTATATTATACTATAAAATAACTATTTGTCATTTGATATAATCTTTTTCCACAATATCATATTGACATACATGCATAACATTACCTTAATGAGTACACAAAACTAGCTTAGCAAAAGTGCAAAGAGAACTTTAACTTTTAAAATGATGCAAACATAATTATACAAAAGATAGTAACCAATATAAGTGAATATTTCAAATGCCATTTCCAAATAATCACAATAAATCAATATAAAATGATTTACAATACTCAATTATATAAGATGGAAAAAAAACAGCCATTTTATTAAGAAGAATATTATCATACAAATAACTAATTTATCATATGTTATGTTTTAGAAAACGCACAAAAGAATAAATGAAAGTATGAAAAAGACATAGATGATGAACTTTACCTATTCCTTATCCATTTTAATGGAAAAAAATTGTAAAATGTAATGAAACTTAAGAAAGGAAATGAGAGATAATAAAATCTTATTTATGTTTATCCTATAATCATTCACTTATATTGATGGTTAGTAAGATTCCTACTCAGCAAAGATAGGTACATTCAACTCTCACGTGCTTACATCCTAAGGTCAACCTTCGTTTTGTACATACCTACAAATTTTTAAGTAAATTTTATTAATGTTGAAAAAAATTGCAAATTTTGGAATAAGCGATTATTTAGAGTGAGCAAAGGGTGACCACAGACATTTTATATCGTCGAGAAAAGAACTTTAGGACACCTACTTAGAAGTTTCTTCGGAAAAGAAAGGTCGAGGAATTGCCCTCTTTATGATCATATCGATTCCGCTCAACGCTTTCTGCAACACGGAAATTGCGTGGAATAGCAGGCCGAAACAAGCCAGAAGTACAAGAGCACAACGCTCTAACAGTTGAAAGGCCAAGATAAGATCTAGTGTGCTTCAGACGAAACAGCAATTGAACATTTCAGAAAGAGGAATCGAAAATTCTTGTGTGCTTCTGCACTCCTTGCGTTCACTAGTGACTCAATACTGATTGATCTCAACCAATTTCATAGTCGGTGATCCAGGGTGGGTGTTCAACACCACGGAAATTGCGTGGAATAGCAGGCCGAAACAATCCAAAAAGTACATTAAAAGTAAAACACGATGACAGACGAAAGACCAAACAATTCTAGAAAGAGAAATTGAAATTTCTGGTGTGCCTCTGCGTTTCTTCCGCGCAGTCACCTATGCAAACACACCTGTGGGTCGGCCACGAAATCTACGCATTTATATCTTGGCTCTTAACCCACTTGTACCTCAACAACAAGAAACCTCTCTTCTTAGGCCTATCTTTTTTTCTCCTTAGTTGTGTTCAGTTTAGTCTAATTTTATGGCATCTATTTCTACTTCTGATGGATCCTCAATGCCTGTGAAAGAGCTCCTCTGTGATGTATTCATAATTCGTCATGGTCCTAATATGAAACATACCCTGGGCAGAGCTATTTATAAAAAGCTTGATGTCATGGGACTGAAGGCTTTTCTGAATTCAGACGAGCTTGAATTTGGGGATCAAGAAGTAGAAACAGCTATCAAGAGTGCTTGGCTTTATATTCCTGTTTTTTCAGAGGACTACTTTCAATCCAACCGGTGTTTGGAAGAGTTGTCATTTATGCGCAAAAGGGGGACTAAAATTTTTCCCCTTTTCTACCATGTTAACCCTGAAGATTTACAATCTGAAAAAGGAGTCTTTGCCGATGCATTTCACCAATACAAAAAGAATGCTGGGCACACTTCAGAAAAGCTGCAGGAGTGGAAGGAAGCGGTTTACAGCGTTTCGCATAATATTGGTCCGATCGTTAAGAGCAATGAGTAAGTACCAATCGTTTTCCTTGAACTTTTGCTCTCATAATTTTTAACAGCGTATAGACTTATTTTATTGATGTTGGAAAAATATTATGCAAAGTCACTTTTAAGAGTGATGTTTATTCCGTTTCCTCCTTATTGAATATGTCTAGAGACGAGGATGTGCTGCTGAACGATATTACTGATTTAGTACCGAAAGAAGGTAAAAAGTTTGCATCTGCATCTACTTCTGATGGATCCACAACGCGTGTGAAAGAGATCCTCTATGATGTATTTATTAATCATCGTGGTCCTGATGTCAAAAGCACATTGGCCATAGCTATCTATAAAAAGCTTAAGGACATGGGACTGAAGGTTTTTTTAGATACAGAAATACTTAGATGGGGGGATCACCTGCCTAGTGTACTAGAAAAGGCAACAAAGAGTGCCTCGTTGCATATAGCTATATTTTCAAAGAATTATGCACGATCCCAGTGGTGTTTGAGAGAGTTGTCGTTTATGCTCCAAATGGGTACTAGAATTATTCCCATTTTCTATTATGTCAAACCTAAAGATCTAAGATCTGCAGAAGGATTCTATGCTGATGCATTTAAGCAATACAAAATGAGGGGTATATACAGATTAGAAACGCTGCAGGAATGGAAGGAAGCTCTTTACAAAGTTTCACACATTATCGGTCCCATCGTTAACAGGAAGGAGTAAGTACCAATCGCCCCACCTCAAGCACTTTACAATTTCATTATTTGCATTTACTCTCCTAATTTTCTTGATATATTTAAAGTGTGATGTTTATTCTGTTTCTTTTGTTGTTGAATGTGTCCAGAGACGAGGACATGCTGCTAAAGAATATAGCCGATTGTGTAGCAGAGGAAGGTAAAAAGTTACCATTCGTGGTTGAAGAATTTGCATCAACTTACACTAGTTCATCCACATCGATTGGTGGATCCAAAATGTTCGTGAAAAAGCTCCACTATGATGTATTTATTAATTATTGCGGTCATGGCGTCAAACATACACTAGGCATAACTATCTATAAAAAGCTGAAGGACATGGGACTGAATGTTTTTCTAGATTCAGAAGAGCTTAGATGGGGGGATCAGTTGCCTAGTGTACTAGAAGAAGTAATGAAGAGTGCATCACTTCATATAGTTATATTTTCAGAGAGCTGTGCACAATCCCAGTGCTTTTTGCAAGAGATGTCATTTATACACGAAAAAGGTGCTATGATTCTACCCATTTTCTACCAATGTGAACCTGCCCATGTCCACCATATAACAAGAATTTATGCTAGTGCATTTGACCAGCACAAAGAGAAGGGCAGATACACCTCGAAAAAGCTTCAGATGTGGAAGAACGCACTCAAGGATGTTATGAATGTTAGTGGTTGCCACTGTTGCATTGTTAATAGCAAGGAGTAAGTACCCATTACACCAGCTCAAGCACTTATCCTTTTCTTAATGCATGCAAAGAATATAATCATAACTATTAAAGGCCTGATGTTTATTCTGTTTCCTTTGTTGTATATGTGAAGAGATGAGGACATGTTGCTCAAGAGTACTCTTAATGCATGCAAAGAATTTGTAAATGCCAAAACAAATGAGGAGGTTGGTGATTGCTCATCGCATGTGGAATTCAACTAGCAATTGGACTTTATTGCATTTGATTTTGTAGAGATACCAAATGCATAAATGAATGCATTTATTAATTATGACGGTTTTAATGTCAAACATACACTAGCTATAGCTATCTATGAAAAGCTTAAGGACATGGGACTGAAGGTTTTTCTGGATTTGGAAGCATTCAGATGGGGACATCACTTGCCTAGTGTATTAGAAGAAATAACAAAGGGTGCTTCGTTGTATATAGCTATATTCTTAGAGAGCTATGCACAATCCCTATGGTCAGACAGCTTGTCAAGCCCTCGAAGCTTCGACATTTTGGACTTATCAGGTTTTTTCCTATGTATAAATTCTGAAGGCTGAAATCCCGAGATCTTGAATACCAGTCTCCAAACATGAAGTAATGGAAGTTGAAGTCCTTTCTAACATGCATCTCAGACTTCTAAAATTGCAAAAGTCCAAATAGCTAAGATCCACGAGCGCCAAACAGTCACCACATTAAACCATTGAGATGTAAAAATGCCATGGTTGTGGTCACATGACACACACAAAATTGTCATTTAAAAGGCTTGAGAAACTTCCAACAATATTGACTTGTAGATTTAAAACTAAGTTCCACGACCTATTCCAGCATTCACATTGTTACAATTACTGAGATGAGTTGAGAAGTGTTGACTTCTAGTATAGCCTGGTTTCTACAAATGAATATGATAAAAGAATCGAACACATCGTAACTATCATTGAGTATGTTGAATGGGTTGTAACTATCATTGAGTATGTTGAGTATTTTGGATCTTATCGATGTACATGATAAATCGGATGTTTGAGGCATACCTCTCCCTTCAGTGTTCTTTTATTCACATGTAATATATATAATGTTAAAGGTTGGTTTTTCATTTGGACTTTCGAGGTCTAATTATTTTCATCCATGTTATTGTGTGAATATATGCAGCATTAGTTATATATGGTAATATAAATACTTATTGATCAAATAAAATTATAAATACTTAGCACAATGTTATCATGTGGGGAAGGAGAATGTTGATGTACTTATAGATGTTGTAATCGATCATTTAAGGTTTTTTAATCAAAACATTTCTCTATTTTTTTTTGTCTACTAGAGAAATGGTTTCAACCTCACATATGGCTCATATGAATCTCATAAGCTCACTTGTTGATCTCACCCTGAAGAACTTCTCATAGATACAAGGCTCCAACAAGATGATTTTAATGTTGAAAGTTCATTAACAAATCATTTGACTTTGTGGTTTTTAAACATGCCTCTATCTAAAATGTTATCTATGAAATTAGATGGCCAAAAGTCATGGACATGGGACTAAAGGTTGAAAATGTCTAGAGACAAGGATATGATCTGTTGAGTAAGTACCAATTATTCCATTTCAAGCACTTACCCTTTTCCTATTAAGTACAAACACAATTGTTAAAGCTTGATATTTATTCGGCTTCCTTTCTTGCTATATATATTTAGAGATGAGGACGTGTTGCTCAAGAGAATTCCTTATGTATGCAAAGAACTTATAAATACCAAAACAAATGAGATTAGTGATTGCTCATCACATGTAGTACGCAATAAGCAATTTGATTTTGTTACAATTAAGAGGGTAGACGAGATAAGAGAAATAATTTAAAATATTATTAAGTATGAAAACCATTGCAATTTAACATATGCAAGCGTACATTAATGAAGTGGGCGGTTATGTTTAATAGTAGGGCCCTTAGAATAGTAGAGACGGGATGCCAACGGCATCTACCCGGAATAGCAGGCGCTTTATCTTTGACCAACTATAAACCCCTTAAAATAGTAGGGCCGAAACAATTAATCCACCCATGGGTGTGGAGGGAATCATAGTGGTGGGACCCTACTAATCTAAAGGCCAACTATAAGGGGGAACTATAGTGGTGAGGGGCATTGTTATGGCAGGGTGGGAAACTCTAGAAAAACCGGCTGCCTCCAGGATGGGAACTCTAGAAAAACTTACTCTAACAGGCTTTCAACTATTGCCACTCAACTTTTCTACCTCCCACCCTGCATTGCCACCCAACTTTTCTACCTCCCACCCTGCCCCCACCGACCCCCCTACTATTCTAAGGGGCCTTGGGTGGGAAATATAGTGATTCGAAACTACTATAATTCCCCCCAACCAAACTAGCCGTTCCGGAACTATGAGTCCCGGTGCAGTGGGAGGGAGCTATAGTTGGGCCCCTACTAATCGCCTGAAAAGGGTCGTCGGGTAGAAGCCACTGTTGTCGAATTGTAACCAACCCCACCGGGGGGGGCTGGGAGGCTATAGAGTTGGGCGAATAGGTTGGTCCCGAAGGGCTGGGTGGGAAGCAATAGTTCCCGGTGCAGAGGGAGGACATAGTTGGAATTGCTATAGTTGGAACTAACGACTATAGATAGTTGTACGGATGAAGGTGGGTGGGTGCTTCATTATATGCATCGAATAGGGATTTGGGACTTGATTCCGGCAAGTAAGCAACTGATCTTTCGTAGAACTAACCGAAACAACCACCACCGAGAAACAGCCACCACCTTCACCTTCCTACACCGAAGGTTCAGGATGGCCTCGTCTGAAGGGTCCTCGTCTGAGGGGAGGGATTACTAACCCGCCTACACCCCCGGTCCTGAGGACCTTCCGGATGGACGTTATAGAACTTTCCCAAAAGGAAGACCTCGGTCCGGTAACAGTAGAAAACAAAGGATGGGTTCATCGGGGAATCGATCTTGTCCCTTCCTCCAGATATAGTTCCCGCATAAAAGAGACTAACGTTGCATCTGAAAAGAGAGTAACGATGCATCTGAACTGTTTATATATCTATTCTGAAATGTTTCTATATCTATGGGGTGTGTAAGAGCGTAGCTTATCCAGGTGGTGTTGCGCTTTTTTGGTAAGGGAAGATAGTTGAACTAACTACTTTCTCGGGAACAAATGGATGGGCTCCATCCCACACCCCCGGTAGGGACTAATAAAATCAAATGAATGTCCATCCGAACTAATAAAACACCGGCCAATCTTCTCCTCCAGCAGGAGCACAGTAGAGTAGTTAGCACCCGTTCAACTATGAGCTCTAACTTTCACTATCCTAGATCTCGCCGAGAAACCCGGACCAGATATCTAGTTCTCTCTCCAATTCTCCTTGTCGGGGGTGTGGATTGGCCATCGGGGTTGATGCATCGTCGTCTCTTGTTGATGCATCGTCATATGTCTCTTTCCATCCACTCCTCTGCCATGAACTGGAATAAGGGTAGAGACATGTCTCTTTCCATCCACTCCTCTGCCATGAACTGGAATAAGGGTAGCGTCTCTGAGAACGACAATAGGGGGTGAAGGACGGCCCTTTCTCACTACCCCACTCTCCTTATCCATCCTTCCAACCGGGGCGGGGGGGCCTAACTAATTACCTTTTGGGTTAACGAGTTCTCAGTCGACAACCATCTTCAAATCAATACTGAACTAGAGCCCTTCCGTATAGAAACATAAACTTTGGATCCTCCGGTACCCCTTTAAATAGTAGGCACCCTCCAACTAGTGCTCCATCCCCCCCTAGAACTCCCTACCTCCCTCACTATAATTCCATCCCTCACTATAACTCCCTGCCGAGAAACAAGGGGTCTTCAACCTTAAAGAAGGTAGGTTCCTCGACCAGATTCTCTACTCTCCATCTCCCCACCAACAGGCAATTCGAATTGTTCTGCCGTCCTACCTATAGTTGGAGACCCCTCCCTGTACTCCCAAGAAAGAGCTTGTCCTCCCAACCAGGGGTGTAGCTTCGGCTAACTCTTCATCGTGGGAAAATTCCTTCTTTCCGCCGGCCCAGGAAGATAAATAGCGTTTAACTCCGAGGATTCAATCCAACGATTAGAGGATGCCAGCCTAAGATTAGAGGACAACTCTCCCTCAACTCCATAATCAACTATCCCTCAACTATCTCAACATCATCAGGGAGCTCTCCCTCAACTCCATAAGATTGTTCGGAAGGTTGCAACTATACATACGTTATATCTTCTTCCCTAGCCCCCTGTTGGGTCGAATAATCTATCGACTATAATTCCCACTCATCTCGCAGATGAACCAAACTATTTGATCAAGAAAGGTAGGGTTCAATGTTATTCCCCCCACCCCAATTGAGTTGGGTCACTTCACCAGTCATATGAGCCAGCAATACTTTTGATCAAGAAAGGTAGGGCCCTCTAAAAATATCATTCACCCTGCAGCACAAATCCACCCAACTATAGTCCCCTCCCCCACCCCCCTCTATAAAGTTACTCCCCGACCCCCCTCTATATAATTCCTCCCACCCTATACTCAATTGTAGCCTCCCACCCTATGCAAATTATAGGCATGTTACGTCTAGAATCATGGCCCAACACCCCATAGACTCGGTCGGGGTGGGTGGGCCACCCAACGACTATCTTCCCACCCACCCATGTTACGTCTAGAATCTGGCCCATGGCCCTACTATCGCCCAAGTATAGTTCCCACCCACCCATGTTATGTAGCCGAAGGGTGGGGGGGGGGCACCTAATTCAAAGTTTTGTTTGCAAGCCCGATGTCGTTTCTGAAAAACTAGGTGTTGGTTTCTCTCGAATAACAACTTATTAGTCGTCAAAGAAGCAGGGTAGAGTAATTGGTCAACTGGACAAGCTCATGACCTGAAGACTATAGGTTCGAATCCTGCCCCCACAACTAGAGGCCCTCCCAGGCGGCAGGCTATTCTGTTGTCCCCATTTGAAAGATCGATCTTCGATTAAGAACGGAATTGGTCTTGCCACTACCATATGAAAGGCCTCAACGTTTTCTCCCAATACCATTGATCGCATGTTTGGCATAATTGATGAAGATGAGATAACGGAGGATGATTGTATTGGTAGAGGAAGATGACATGATCGGTTATTTATATTGTCATTGATGTCAACCAGGTTCAACTGATGTTTAATGATGTTTACAGTTGGTTTTTGGTGATTGATTTGTTGGCTAAGTGATTTGGTCTACCAGAGTAAGAGTTTGACAAATTGACAGAGTTTACCAGCAAGACTACGAATTAGGACCTTAATCGGTAAAGCAGATAAGTTTTGAAGGAATCGAGTGATTGGCGATGTTTGATGACTTGTGGTTTGGTACATAAGCTTTTATGTTGGATTTGAGTATGTAACCGGAACCGCATCCTATGTTGATTACTGGAAGGTATGTTTTGAATTTCAGATGAGGTTTTGCCATGGTTTAAAAAGGGTTTAAGGATTGGTAAATAATTCTCTTAACCGGTAATAATTTTTGGTTTGGCGGTGATCTACATCCAGTTCAAGTGTTGATGATAATGTGGCACAAACCGCGTGATGAGTTTGAAAGATGTTTTGGCACGTTTGGAGAACAAATTTCTTGGGAATGTGCAAAGTGCTTAGTGAAATGTGCTAAGGGTTTGACTTTGTACCAGATCGACTTGCTGTGATGATTTATGATCATTCAACGGCCGATATTAAGTTGCAATTGATTGTATTGATCCCTATGATGATCTGTAATGAGTTGTAAAGATCTGTGATGATCTATGTAGTAAGTCTTAGGGTTTTGATGTCGACCTAGTTGTAAAAGTTATTTATGTCAGCAAGGTTGATGTTTTGAAGTGTCGGTGATTTTGAGAAGTGTGAGAAGTCGAACCAAAGTGTGTGAGAAGATCTGCCGGAGAGATGCAGACTTAGAACTTAATTGGATCTAATCAAGCAAGCAGTAGAGTGCTATACACAGATCATTCACTGTTGTTCTCTAACAATTACAGCAACTAAAATCCCTTAACTGGGTAGGTCCTAACAGGCCTCACATTGTAAAATCCCCTAACAGGGTGACTCAATATCTGAGTTCTAAATCCTCTTGCAAGGTTGATCCTAACATATCAAAGATTCTAACAGGGCTGAGGTAAATCCCTTAACTGGGTAACTCCTAACAAGGTATGCTCCTAACAGGGCATCATTGTAAGCTTCTAACTGAGCTTGGCTCCTAACAGGGCGTATTCCAAAAGAGTGCAAAATATTTGTGGGTACCAATTCCCACCGTGGTTTTTCCCTATTTGGGTTTCCATGTGAAAAACATGGTGTTCATATGTGGTATGCTTTTCTTGTGATGTTCATGTTTTATTTCTGATAACCGATAAAGACATTTTATGTTTGTTTATTAGAGATCTTTAAGTGGTTACCGGTATTGATGATTATATGGTTGATGAAGCATTCTGATCAGTTAATAAGTTGGTAATTGTGTTTGTTGATCTAAAATCGTATTAATGACCGATCTGATCAATAATCTTGCATAAGAGGAAATGATTATCTAGATCTGATAAGGAAATATGTTATGAAGATTTGGTTTAAGTGTTGAATGTTTTTAGATCTAAGATAAGTCTATTTTGGTGTTGAAATTTTATGTTTTTATTAATACTGAATCACCCCCCTCTCAGTATTAACCGAATCCTCTAGGTTTATCAATTGGTATCGAAGCATTGGTCCTCTATGTGCAGAAAGCCTAACAGCTTGAGGGAAAGATTCTATGAAAGATGATGAAGAAGGAGGGTCCCAAGTTTACTAAGGACAACTACCAGATATGGAGTGATCGGATGAAGATCTACATTAAAGGAATGGGTTCACAGTACTAGAATCGTGTGGTAACTAGGTATGTTGCACCTACTACCAGTCCCTTGACACTGGATGAGCTCAAAGAACAGTAGGAAAACATTCAGGCTCTTGAAGCAATTGTAAGTACTTTGTCTGACTCTGAATATATTGATTTTCATGGATTAGAAACTGCAAATCGAGTATGGGAGAAATTAAAATTAATCTATGGAGGAGATGAACATGTACAAAGGGCAAAGGAAGAGAGTCTGAGAGGAAAATTTGATGATATGAAAATGGTTGATGGTGAGAACATAACTCAATATGGACAAAGAATTAAGGAAGTTGTAGGTGGAATAAAGAGTGTCGGAGGCAAGATTGAAGATGATACTATTGTTAGCAAAATGCTTAGAACTCTTTTACCATGTCAGTATTCTATCAGAGTGTCTACTATTCAAGAACTGAAATCCATTTCAAAAGATAAAGTTAATGTTGATTCTTTAATTGGAAAGTTAATTGCATTTGAACTTAACAGCTTTGATAATAGTGTTTCCAAACCTTTTGAATCTCTTTTAAGGTTTCAGTAACCGGTACATCAGCAAGGAAAGGAAAAGATGTTTGTCATAATCATGAATACAGGTCTAGTCATGGCGGTAGCAGAGGTGATGGTGATGATGAAGATCATTTGATAGAACTTGAGGCATTACTGGCTAGAATATTCCTTAGAGGAACAGGTAAATATAAAGGTAAATTACCCTTGAAGTGTTTCTCTTGTAGTAAGATTGGGCACATAGCTACTAACTGCCCTAACGCTGATAAGAAAGATAAGTTTAGGAGATTCAAAGGAAAAAGTAAGAAACATTGCTATGTTGCAGTGGATGAAGGTGTGACAGATGATGAACCAGAAGAAGATGACAATGAGGAGATAGTATTTGTTGTTGTGAAGAGGATTTGACTTATGAGAATGCTTTGGTGTCTCATATGGATAACACTGATGAATGGATAATAAATAGTGGTTGCTCACACCACATGACCGGTGACAAAAGTAAGTTCCTATCCCTTGAAGAGTTTGATGGAGGTGTTGTAAGATTTGGCAATAACTCTCCCTACATGGTTAAAGCTAAAGGATATGCTGGTAAATGCACACTCCAATGAGAAATTGTAGGTGATTGAAGGTTTTGTCATTGATGGCAACCTTACAATCATATGATACCGGCAAGACAAAGAAACTGGCACCGGCACCGACAAACAAACTCTACACTGGCACACAGGACACCGACACCTTGGCCGACCTCAATTTTGTTTGAAATGTATTTTGTAATTAATTGTAAAATCATTGTAAGCCGACATGGCGAGTTGTAATATGACTCATATATGTATGAGATCATTTTGTAATAGGAAAGTTTGTGACATGATGCGAGATAAGTAGACCTAATATGTGAATTATAGGTTAAGGGTTTATGTATGTAGCAGAGCTTAAACTGGTACTGGATCTGGCATAGCATATGCTAATCTGAAGCGGTACAAGACATTGGATTAATATAATCCATTTTTGTAAGTCAGTGTGACTTCTTTTGTAATTGAGCAGTGAGCTCTAGGCACTTGGCCTTCCTGCATGTGTAGGCCCCTATTGTAAGAGTAATATTCCCTTATTGGCCAGTAAGCAAATATTATGGGTCACAAATCCCACCGAGTTTTTTCCCACACCGGGTTTCCTTGTTAAAATACTGTGTTATGGTGTGCTTCTCATGTGGTTGTTGTTATTCTTGTTTACTGCATTATTTCTGGTTTACCGGTACACAGTTTTAATATGCTTTTCATGTTTTAAATCAAGTAAGTTATTAACCAATTAGATACTGATTCACCCCCCCCCCCTCTCAGTATCTCTGGGAATCCTAACAATTGGTATCAGAGCCTGGTCCTCTATTTTCAGAAGCCTAACAACTTGAGGAAGATCTTGTCACCGGTAGAGATGGAAAACTTGAGAGAACAATTGAAAACAGCTCTTTCAAACTATGATGCAGAAAAGGTGAAGAATATCAAACTTGAAGATGATCTAAAGGCTGCTCAGGATATCATTCAAGCACTTCAAGAAAATCTTACTATTGCAAGAAATAAGAGAAGAGAACTTTGTGAAAAGATGCAGAATGAGAATGATGAAAAGGAAACTCTTAATGATCTAGTAAACAAGCTAAGACAAGAGATCAGTACAACACAGAATGAGATGCAGGATATGACTATGAGATTTTGTAAAGAAATTGAAGATAGAAAGAAGAATGAAGAAGACTTGGTTAGAAGACTAAATGATGCTAGAAATGAAAACACAAGACTCGGTCATGAAAATGATATGTTGAAGACAGATCTAATGCACACACAAAATGACAGAACTAAACTCATAAGACAGAAAGGAATCTTGGAGAGTGAACTGACTACTACAAATCATCACAAGGAGAAATTCAAGAAAAGTTCAGAAGAACTTGGTGACATGCTAAAGAATCAGAAACCTAATGGTGATACAAATGGCCTTGGCTTTGAAGTTGGTGAAAGCTCCGGTACTGCAAACAATTATGATCATAGCAAACCGGTAAGACAACCTACTGCTTACAAATTTAATGGCAAATGTTTTAACTGTAACAAGTATGGTCATAGAGAAAATCAGTGTGGATCTAGAAATTATCAGAACACTAATACACCCACCGGTCAATGTTCTAAATGCAACAAAGTTGGTCATAATTCAGAAAATTGCAGAATGAATGTGAGATGTTATGTTTGTGGGAGATTTGGGCACTTATCTAATCAATGTAGAACACATACCGAAATAGGATATGGGAAAGCTATTCAGAAGAACAATGTGACTTGTTATGCCTGTAACAAGATTGGACATATTGCTAAATTTTGTAGAAGCAATTCCTCATTGGCAAATAACAAAGGTCCTAGTTTGAAAGGTAAAGAAAAAGTTGAAGAGGTAAAGTAAGAATTCTCAAAACAATGGATCAGAAAGTCAGATCAGAATGTTGATGTGAATAACACTCCACTGGCAGAACAGAGTAACACTCCACTAGCAGGAGGCTCTTCATCTAACTAAAGAAATTTTTTTGGGGGGTTTAGCAACAAAATGAAAAACATGCTATTATTCCCTCGATTGATGGTGAGAAGTTGAAATTACTTCTATACCGACAGATGACTTAAGTTGTGACTTAACCGGCAAGCATTAAATGTGGTAGTTGGCAAAAATAACATTATAAAGCAAGTGTTTTGGCTCATTTTTCATTCACCAAGCATTCAAATCTTCGAGAGCACGAAAATTCCTGAGTGAAGGTACTCCAAGCAAAGAAGTAAAGCAATCCATCAAATCATTCATCCTTAAGGTAGATTGAGGTATTTATAACTATGGCATCTTCATCCACTCCTGAATTTATTGCAAACCCTACTATTATTGAAGTTGTTAAGCGACCTAGACCCGTTTTCAAGCTAGTTCCCGAAATTGCTAAGAAAGATGATAGCATAGGTGCATTCTCTCAAATCCCTAAAGGAGTAGTATATGCTGAAGACCCTAGAATGTATATACATTGTCATATTGATGAAATAGGTGATGATGAAATTAAAAATATGTATGAGACTGTAATCTATGATGAATCCGAAAATGTCAAACCTGAACATAAGATAGTAGAAACCCTAGGTTTCACTGAAATACTTAGTATCCTGGATTTCCCCAAGGATATCATAAGGATTGTGTTAAGCAGAGTACATGGTGAATTCTTATGGTTAGACCCTATTCATAAAATCACAAAAGAAGCAGTAAAAGTTGTAACAGGGTTACCCTCCACCGGCAACAGACTTGACAAAAGTTTCGCCCAAAAAAGAGATTTATAGTCTATAGACTATAGACTTAATTATATTTAATAATTTTAAAATTAAAGTCTATTTAATCATTTTAAAATTCCTCCCGAAAAAGAGATTTATAGTCTATAGACTATAGACTTAATTATATTTAATTAAATTTACAATGTTCAATTCCGAGCGAAGTTCTCACAAATGTGTTCAATACCCACACTTGGGCCGAAATCCACCCTAAGTCGTTGATCTTTTCTCATCCGATGGACGATGATACCTGTTGGGAACTTGAATGTTGTCAGATGTCGTCGGTCCCATAATAAGAGACATTTAAATTTTAAAGATGTGCAAACTGCAATAGTTTGAGATAACTATTAAATATAATGTTAATATTATTTGTAAAAATTTGAAATTCAAAAATAGTATAAAACATGAAACTTAGGTTCTAGAATAAAACAAATAACTAAATAAAAATATAAATTTTGATATACAATTTGAAAGGTAAAAGTTTAATATAAAAAAGAAAACATTCAATATTAAATCTAAAATATTAATTTAAAGTTTAACAAAATTCTTTGAAAATATGTTTACGATATATAATTTTAAAAAATAGTTTAAAAATATATATAAATGTTCAACATAAATTTAGTGTATTAATTTTAAAAAAGGTGCACTCCTCAACCTGTTAAGGTGAGCAAATTTGGAAAGTACAAATGCCAAGGTGGCGATTAATTGTTGCAGAAGGAGTTGTCTGCGACATGTCGCACGAACGGAGGAAGGGGAGTATGGCAGGAAATCTTTTTCTTGATCTCATGGCATTAATGCCTTATCGTGCACATTCATTACCCAACCTATAAGAGTTAAGACGGAGGTAGAATTTATTACCTTATGATCTGTGTACCAGTTTTTGCTTTGAAGCAGAACAAATCTGTAGTTCATAGAATCGTAGCTTCCAGATTTTGCTTTGAAGTAGAACAAATCTGTAGTTCATAGAATCATGGCTTTTGTAAGACATTTTTTGTAGGAAGTGCTTTTGAAATTGCAGGTGACCATGGAGGCCAATTTCACATTTCGAACAGACAAGAAGTTGGTGCCCTTTTTGGGCAAAGTATCTGATAAACGAATGCAAGGACTATTCAAGTTTAAGGAGGAGAAGTTGTAGGCGACAACTCGACTGATGCTTGCGGAGGAGGTGGCACATATCAGTCACCGGTATCGAACTAACATGGAGGTTTACTCTCTGATTCTGGCGTGGGCCTATGAATTCGAACCGGAGGTGGAAAAGGTAAAACTCACATTGGTCAAATTGATTGATGGGGATTTTTTGATTAACCTGGATTCAATCTTGGAGTGGGTGGTGTCGGGAGTTGGCATATGAATTAAGGGGAAGACTAGGATGAATTACTTCCTTTTATTCATGGCCCAGAGGATGAAATCAAATACCAATGTCGTGAACGTGCCCGAGTGGGGTGGGAAGCAATGAAACTCTTTATGAAATTAACCAGGGTGGATGAAGTCTTGAAGGCTTTGCATGTGGTGGCAAGGATGGAGGTTGGTAGGGAATTGAGAGATAGGGCTCAAGAAGGAAGGGCTACTGGCAAGCTTGGAGGGTGACCCCGACTTCAAGTACCTAAACTGCATTCCAAAAATGAAAGCTGAAGCGGCAAAAGGGAAAGCCAAAGTATTGACCCCTGAGGAGGGAAGGGACTGGGAGGAGGCGACCCAGGGGGATAGTGAGGCTGAGTGAGCGACCTATCGGGAATGAACTAGTTTTTTTGTCTGCTTGTTATAAGCTGTGGGCAGTATGGTTTTCTCTCTGTCTACGTTTATGTATGAATGACTGCAAGTTTTGTATCTTGAAACTTTTGAATTAATAGAATGAAAAAACCTTTATCGATAAACTTCGTATCTTGAAACTTTTGAAATTTTGTATTTCGAATGACTGTATATTTATAAAATTATAATCAACCATATTCAATGTACAAATAATTAATGGAACGAACTAAATTTTTTTTTTATAGCATTACATAAAAAAGATCATAGTATTAAATTTATTTCCATTGTTTAACAAATAATTGAAATAACGTAGCTCATATACAAAAAGCATTTGAAAGAAATTAATTAATAAAAATGAAATAGAATCATACAAAGCATTTTTATATCCATAAGACTGTAAGAGGCAAACTGAAACAAACTGGAATTTGAAAAATTATCATTAATATTTATGCTTTTGAAATTTATAATTTTTTCATTTGAGACTTGAGTCCCCCAAAAACTTAAAAGCCAAAATGAGTGAGCCACTGTCACTCAACCTGTTAGGGTTCGAGGACATAGGAAAAAAAAACTACAGGCGGGCGAGGCTAGGGCACAGGTAGTGGAATTGTTTACAATTTTTCCCTAAGAATTTGGCCCTCCTTCCATGTAGAATTCTTCAGACAGCATAAGCTAGGAGAATTCTTCAAGCCACATGTAGTTTGGAAAGTGCTCCAGGAGGAACCATTTCCGGAGGAAGTCCCTGCCAATCCGTGCCCATTTTATGTGACGCGTCAGCTGCTCCGCATTCAGGTTTAGGAGAAACGGTTGCCTGGCCACTGGTACTGCTTGGTCAGGGAGGAGAAGCATGGATAATTCACTCGCCCAAGGGATCCCCACCCCTACTTCTGCAAGGACAACAAGAGTAATGTCGTCTCCAAGGAAGTCTTCCTTAAAAACCTTCCTCAACAGCATCAGCATATCCACCTTGTCTCCTCCTAGGTCCAGAAGAGACGCTAAGAAGCGGGATGTAATGTCCGTGTTAACACGGTACCTATTTTCGTTTCGCAAAAACTCTCTGCCTAGCACCATCCGCATAGCCTCATTGGTGAACGACCCAACCTCATTGCAAACTGATTCAAGGGTTAGGTCTCTAACAGAGCCTAGAAAGGCCCTCTGGTCCTTTACAGAAATGCTTCTCAAGCGGATGGGAATGTCCATCTTGAGAAAACATATTAACAAATTAAACAACCTGGTTACCTGAGCCTATAAACCTAAAATACTGTGAGCTGAAGCTCCGACGATTTAAATACCAAATGGCAAAGGCTAATTAAAGATGAAAGAAGTAGAGATCATATATAAATTGTTGAAGCTCTTGATTGTAATAATTACTTCTTTAACCGTATTAACTGCTATAATTTTTTTTAAATCTTTCGTATCTCTGCAAATCTTTCCCATAAATGCACTATTGTGCAAAAATGGAAACAGCTATGAACCAGTACCAAATTGGCAAGTATCACATTGGAAATCATGGGGACAGAGTGGATTGTCGTAAGTGAATAGATATATATTAAATGAATAAAATTATCGATCGTGATTCATGACATTTGATATGTGTCTATTGAATCCAATTCCATTCCGGGAACTTTTTGGTGAGCTATGTTCTCTTCAGAAAATTGGGCCGAAATAAAACTTCAACCATTGATCTACGATCATCGAACGGTTTAAAATCATTGATAGATTTTAGGTATGTGTCACCCTTCACGTGTTAAAGAGGTCGCGCTTATTGATACATTGTGCAGAGTCCAGACTCATTGTATTATGAATTTATGTGATGTGATGTGCCTTGTCTATTAATGGCAATGAATTCATGAAATCGCCAATAAATTATATATTTTTCCATAAATAACAAAATATTCGCTAATACATTTAAATAATTTTCAAGCGGTGGATAAAAATTGCCAATACATTTAAATAATTTTTCCTTCGGAGTAAAAAAAATTTCTCATACAATTATATATTTGTTCCTTTTAACAAAAATTATTCGCCTCCCACAATAAATATTTCCCCATAGAACAAGGTATTATTCGCCAGAAATTTATGGAATTATCGTACCCTAGAAAAAAATCGCCAATACAAAATAAATTTTTTTCCCATTATAAAAAAAAATTTCGCCATTGATATGAAAATTTCCCCCTGAAAATAAAGTCCGATTCGCCAGGATTTTACACAGTTGCCCAAGGGGTGGTTTCTTAAAGTTATCCCTAGACAAAACTAAGAAGGTCTCAAATGACTTAGTGACAACCCTAACCGGTGCAACATTTGATAAGAGATCTCTAAGGGTAAACGATGTGAAGGATACAAATATCAGATTTATCAGTATGATCTTAGGTTATAAGGCTACACATGCAAATAGGTTAAACTCAGTTTCTAGCCTATGTATTAAGAGTGCCTATGATATGGTAAATGATAATGCAAGAATAGACATATGTGAATGGCTCAAAGATGAATTGATAGACAATTTGGGTAAGATCAAAAGAGACAAAAAGGGGACATTCAGATTTGGAAACTTACTTGTTTGTCTGATGCTATACACAACCAAACAAGTACCCGACATTGGTGCTAGAGATTTTGGATTTGATATACCGATAGGAAAACAACTATCAGAACTATTGAACAATATGGGAGAGAACAGGGAGAAAAACATAAATGAGCATTTTCAAGAATTGAAGGCTCAAATGAAGACTAGAGTAAGACTATCACAAGCTATTGTGGATAAGTATCAAGAGGAAATCTATTTTGTGATCAAGAAAGATGAAATTTGGATGGAGGCAGTTATCCCTAGAACCATCTAGGTAACTGAAATGGGCTATGAGACAGATGATAACATCATAGAAACTTATGCACAAGACCTCCTTGAAGCTCCTAAGGAACCGGAAGAGAAAGTATTTGGTAGTGCAGAAACAATTGAGAGCACTATACAATCAAGGAAAAGAGTTAAGAAGGTAGAAGCAATCGTTAGAAAAGGAACCCGATAGGCAAAGGCAATCAAGGAAGATGTGCTAAAACAAACTGGTATAATTGAAAGTGAGTTGGAAGCACTTCAACTGGAAACTCACCTTTCACCGGTTGGAACTTCTTCAAAAAGTGACATACCTGTTGTATTCAAGAGAGTTGAGAGGAAAAGAAAACCTTCACCGATACCTTCTCCTATACCAAAAAGGACAAGACAGAAGCAACAGGCAGTAAGGCCTCCGACAAAGAAGATGACTCCTAAGAAGAAGGTGAAATAAACTATTGCCCCCATTGACAAACTTCTTAGCGAAATTACAGAGGATGGTAAGCTAAAGAACATCAATAAAATGTACAATACACTATCAGCTGATGATAAGGAAAGCATAGAGAACAATGTAATTCTACACTTACATATATACAAGAAATTTTTGATGCAAATTGTTGATGAAATTCCAAATGACTTGTATAGGAGATTAGAAGCTAGAAGATTATCTATTGTTGAACTAGATTAAAAGATTAAAATTGAAAAATTACTGGCAGTGCATCCAGTTAACTCACCTAATGAAATAGACAAATTAATCAGTGAGGCTAACTAGACAGTATTCTCTATTGCTCACCGACATGTAGCATTAATGGCTAGTAGAGTAACTAAAGTATCTGAAGAAACAATTGATGGATGGGATATTTTCTTTGTGGAGAAAGAAAAAGAGGAAGAATTACTCAGACCTAAAACTATCAGAGTATATCAAAAGGACAGAGACAAGGGTAAAGGCAAGGTAGGTGGACCACCAAGTTTTAAAATAACTGACAATATACCCCCACCAACTTCAGATACTCCACCGGTAGACACTACTGCAAATCAACAGGCCACTGAGAGTATGGAGACTCTGGTAGAAGATACAAACCCTGAATCAGAAATTTTGTATACAGTAAATGTAGATACTCAGGAAGTTAATGTCGTGGTTGACAGAGAGACCACTGAGGATAAGGAGAAATATGTGACCACTGAGTCACCGGCTGCAGAGGTTGAGTAGTATTTTCAAAAAAACCTTCACAGGTAGAGTAACCAGCAGAGGATACCACTGACAAACTGGTAGATATAACAAACAAACCATCTGAAGAACCGGCTAAGGAAAGTTCAGAGGCACAAACTGAGGAACCGGCAACTGAAAGCTCAGAGAAACCATCTGAGACACAATTGGAGAAACCCAAACTGGTACATGTTGAAGCACAAGTACAGACAGAGACAGTGCCACCCGGCCAAACTGAAAAGCCTAAAATTTTGTTTGTGGAAATGCAAACTCAAACAGACCTACCAGAGGTCGAGCAAAGCAAGGAAATAACTACAACCGGTAGCATGGCTATTGTAAAAATTGTTGGACAAACATCTGGTACAACTATGACAGAATTCAGACCTACTAATGTAACAGAGGTCTTATTAGATTCAATAAAGAAGATCACGGAATGCAATGCACAAGCCTATAAGACTATTGATGATACTATACCAATTCTTAAATTGATAGCACCAAAGTGCAGTGTTGAGAATAAAGATTCTTTAGGTCAACTAGACACATTGTCTAAGTTTATCACCGGCAACCTAGTAACTATTGATCAAATAAATGAGGATACATTTAAGGAGAGAATGATAAAAGAAAAAGAGAAATTATTTGAGGATATTGTAAAGAAAAACAAGGAAGAAATGGATACCATTTTACCAGAACTTGGAGAAATAATCTATGACTTCAAGAAATTATACAGGGATACTTGCAAAACAAATGTCTTAACAGAGGATCTTGACAAGGAGATCAGCAAAGCTCAAGAGAAGATAAATAATATTGCTGACAATTTGATTGGAACATCAGATTCATTCTTGGAATTAGAAAAGAAAATTGCAGAGCGGGAAGAGAAAATCAAGAAATTGGAGAAAGACAAACAGGGAATAAAGGATAAGGCAACGGACTTAAAATGTAGACTTAGTCCAAGACTAGAGTATCTTACTTCTTTGAGAAAAGAAATATCTGAGGCTCTGGTTCCCAGACTAAAGACACCGGAAGAGCAAATGCACATACTCACCAGTATAGTGCAAAGAACACAAGAGGCAATAAAAGACTGCAAAACATTCAGCAATGGCATAAATTTAGTTTTGACAGATATCTTTCAGATTGTAACCCACCGGTTACAAGAATCCAGGCAGGACTCCACTGACAGCGAATGACAACCTTTGTCATTGATGTCAAAGGGGGAGTAGTGGGATGATAAAAATGGTCAGAAGGAAGAGACTTCATCTGCTCAAGGGGAGCATATAGTTTTGAGCAGACTATTTTTGGATATCATTTTGGACACCTTTTTTATTTTTCTCATGAGTGTTGCCATCAATGCCAAAGGGGGAGATTGTTGGAAAATGCACACTCCAATGAGAAATTGTAGGTGATTGAAGGTTTTGTCATTGATGGCAACCTTTCAATCATATGATACTGGCAAGACAAAGAAACTGGCACCGACACCGACAGACAAACTATACACCGGCACATAGGACACCGACAGTAAAAGGAAGGACACCGGCACCTTGGTCGACCTCAATTTTGTTTGAAATGTATTTTGTAATTAATTGTAAAATTATTTTAAGCCGATATGGCGAGTTGTAATATGACTCATATATGTATGAGATCATTTTGTAATAGGAAAGTCTGTGACAGGATGCGAGATAAGTAGACCTAATATGCAAATTATAGGTTGAGGGTTTATGTATGTAGCAGAGCTTAAACCGATACTGGATCTGGCACAGCAGATGCTAATCTGAAGCAGTACAAGACATTGGATTAATATAATCCATTTTTGTAAGTCAGTGTGACTTCTTTTGTAATTGAGCAGTGAGCTCTAGGCACTTGGCCTTCCTGCATGTGCAGGCCCCTATTGTAAGAGTAATATTCCCTTATTGGCTAGTAAGTGAATATTGTGGGTCATAAATCCCACTGAGGTTTTTCCCACATCGGGTTTCCTCGTTAAAATACTATGTTATGGTGTGTTTCTCATGTGGTTGTTGTTATTCTTGTTTACTGCATTATTTCTAGTTTACCGGTACACAGTTTTAATATGCTTTTCATGTTTTAAATCAAGTAAGTTTATTAACTGGTTAGATACTGATTCACCCCCCCCTCTCTCAGTATCTTTGGGAATCCTAACAGGATCAATTTCATTAAATGGGAAGAGTAATGCAGATGATGTCTTTTGGGTTGAAGGACTAAAACATAACCTCTTGAGTGTTGGACAGCTTAATGATAAGGGATATCTACTTGAATTCAAAAGTGGAGTGTGCAGGATTCTTGGAAATAAAGGAAAATTGATTGCTACTGGAAAGCAAACTAGAGGTAATTTATTTCA
This sequence comes from Cryptomeria japonica, assembly GCF_030272615.1. Taxonomy (NCBI): domain Eukaryota; kingdom Viridiplantae; phylum Streptophyta; class Pinopsida; order Cupressales; family Cupressaceae; genus Cryptomeria; species Cryptomeria japonica. The sequence continues at coordinate 570,891,361 of NC_081412.1, read as the reverse complement.
TTTGAATACTAATGTTAATGATTGTTTGGTGGCGAAGATTGAAGACATTTGGTTGTGGCACAAGAGATTTTGTCATGTCAATTTTGACAATTTGATTAAAATTAGTAAGTCAAGTATTGTTAGAGGTTTGCCACATCTTGTGAAACCGGACAATGTGTTATGAAAGGATTGTCGGATGGGTAAGATGACCTTTGTATCCTTTAAGAGTAAGTCTTTTTCTTCAGAGAATATTCTTGATTTGGTTCATACTGATCTTTGTGGTCCTATGAGGACTAAGAGCTAATTTGGTGATAAGTATTTTATGATCTTTACTAATGATTATTCCAAAATGATGTGGGTAATTTTTCTGAGAGAAAAGTCTGAGGCTTTTAGTAAGTTTAAAGCATTTAAAGCTCTTGTTGAGAAAGATACTAGGAAGAATCTAAAATGCTTGAGATATGATCGGGGAGGTGAATTTACTTCTGATGAGTTTGTGAAGTTCTGTGATGAACAGGGAATTAAGAGGCAAATGTCAGCTCCTATAACTCCACAACAAAATGGGATAGTAGAGAGAATGAATAGAAAAATTGTTGAAGCTGCTAGAACCATGTTGATTCAAGGTGAAGTACCGAAGATGTTTTGGAGAGAAGCAGTCAATACTGTTGTCTATACTTTGAACCAAGTACTTGTCAAAAAAGGTAATAACAAAACACCTTATGAATTATATCATGAAAAGACTCCTAGTGTAAGCTATTTCAAAATCTTTGGGAGCAAATGTTATATTAAGAGAGATGATTACACTGAAAAATTTGATGCTAAGTGTGATGAAGGCATTTTTCTTGGTTACTCTACAAAGAGTAAGGCATTTAATTGTTATAATAAGAGAACTAAGAAGATCATTGAGAGTGTTAATGTGAAGATAGATGAACTCCTTGATAAATCTAGTGAGTCCAACAGATCTAAGCTTGAGAAAGATGAAGAAAGACTTGTGTTCATAGAATCGGAAGTGCAGAAGACTGATGAGCAAAATGTTTTAGAAATAGGTGCTCAACTCGTAAATGCAGAGAGCGATGAAGAAGATGAAGAATATGAAGCAGGAAGCACAGGACTGGAACCGGTTATTCCAAGGTACGTCGAGTTAAATCACTCAGAAGAACAAATAATTGGAGATAAACATGTTGGAGTACAAATAAGGAGGAAAATTAGAGAAAATTATTGTCTGATTTCTACTATTGAACCGAAAACAGTAAGAGAGGCATTAAAGGATGGTGACTGGATTAGTGCAATAAATGAGGACTTAGATCAAATAGAGAAGAACAAGACATGGCCACTTGTTCCTAGACCGGAAGACAAGAATGTGTTGGAACCAAATGGGTTTTTAGGAATAAGTTAAATGGAGATGGAAAAGTGGTAATAAATAAAGCAAGAGTGGTTTGCAAAGGCTATGCACAAGAAGAAGGAGAAGATTATGGTGAAACCTTTACACCTGTGGTGAGATTGGAAGGAGTAAGAATGCTACTTGCTTTTGCTGCATTTAAAGGATTTAAAGTCTATTAGATGGATGTTAAATTAGATTTTCTCAATGGCGTCCTTGAAGAAGAAGTATACATAGAACAACCAAATGGATTTGCTTTGTCTGATGACAAAGATATGGTTTGCAAACTACATAAGGCACTGTATGGATTGAAGCAAGCACCAAGGGCATGGTTTGAAAGGTTGCATGCACACCTGATCAAGATAGGATTCCAGCATACCAGTGAGGACAGTAACATATATCTAAAGACTGATGGAGAGAAAGTATTGAGAGTTGAAGTATTTGTGGATGACATTATCTTTTGTGGTAATGATGACTTATGCATGGATTTTGCCGAGGAGATGAAAAAGAAATTTGAAATGTCTCTTATTGGAGAGATTAAATTTTTTATTGGGTTGCAGGTCCAGTAACTGGATGGTGGAATTTTTATCTGTCAGAGTAAGTATGTCGAAGAGGTGTTGAAAACATTTGGCATGGAAGATTGTAAACCAGTTGGTACTTCGATGGTGACAGGCTGCAAGTTGTCTAAGCAAGATGACTCACCATCAGTGGATGAGAAAGAATATAGGTCTATGATTGGTAAATTGCATTATGTCATTCATAGCAGACCAGATATTGCACATGTTGTTGGATTGGTTGCTAGATTTCAAAAGGATCCCAAGGAGACTCACTTGGTAGTGGTTAAAAGGATATTCTGGTACCTGAAAGGCACATTAGATTATGGTTTGTGGTATCCTTATAAAGGAAATTTCTCTTTGGATGTGTTTACTGATGCAGATTGGGCAGGCAATGTAGATGACCAGAAAAACACTATCGGTGGAGCTTATCTTCTTGGAGGTAGATTGGTTGCTTGGAAAAGTAAGAAACAAGCTTGTGTTTCTCATTCAACATCAGAGGAAGAGTATGTTGCAGCATCAATGAATTGCATGTAGGCAATCTGGATGAGACATGTGCTTGAAGGATTCAGATTTGATATGTCTGAACCGGTAACTATTTACCGTGATAATACTAGTGCAACCAATATTTCAAAAAATAATGTGTTACATGCAAGAACAAAGCACATGGAATTGAAATATCATTTTCTAAGGGAAAGAGTACAGGAAAAACAAGCCTGCATGGAGTATGTGACAAGCAAAGAGCAGCTAGCAGATATTTTCACAAAACCATTGCCGAAGACAACCTTTGAGTATCTCTGAGGTAAATTAGGGGTCAGACCCCTACTCAGACAAAACTAGAATGCAAGATGCATCAATCCAGTGGGCTTCATGACTATTTTTCACTTTGGATTGATGAGATGCAGGCTACTCTGTAGGGGGAGAAGCTTAGATGTGTATGCAGACATGTTGAAGACAACAACTATAGCAGACTTGATGATTTGTGATGCTTATGCACCTTTGGCATTGTTGTCAAAGGGGGAGAAGAAATATGATTGGGAGAAGAAATATGGTTAAGAGAAGACATATAATTAGTTGAAGTAGATATAGTGTAACTGGCAGATGAGATGTGGAAGAGAAGAGAAGAGTTGTAGAGAAGGTCCATAATAGAGCGGAACAGTATGAGTTGAGTATGTTGATATTTAGTGTTGCCAACAATGCCAAAGGGGGAGATTGTTGGCATGTTTGGCATAACTGATGAAGATGAGATGATGGTGGATGATTGTACTGGTAGAGGAAGATGACATGATCATTTATTTATATTGTCATTGATGTCAACCAAATTCAACTGATGTTTAATGATGTTTACAGTTGGTTTTGGTGATTGACTTGTTGGCTAAGTGATTTGGTCTACCGGAGTAAGAGTTTGACAGTTTGATAGAGTTTACTGGCAAGACTGTGAATTAGGACCTTAACCAGTAAAGCAGATAAGTTTTAAAGGAATTGAGTGATTGGTGATGTTTGATGACTTGTGGTTTGATACATAATCTTTCATGTTGGATTTGAATATGTAATCAGAATCGCATCCTATGTTGATTACCGGAAGGCATGTTTTGAATTTCTGATAAAGTTTTGCCAGGGTTTAAGAAGGGTTTAAGGACTGGTAAAGAATTCTCTTAATCGGTAATGATTTTTGGTTTGGCGGTGATCTACATCAAGTTCATGTGTTGATGACAATGCGGCACAAACCGTGTGATGAGTTTGAAAGATGTTTTGGCACGTTTGGAGAACGAATTTCTTGGGAATGTGCAAAGTGCTTAATGGAATGTGCTAAGGGTTTGACTTTGTACTAGATTGACTTGATGTGATGATTTATGATCATCCAATGGCCGATATTGAGTTGTAATTGATTGTAATGATCCCTATGATGATCTGTAATGAGTTCAAAAAGATTTGTGATGATCTATGTAGTAAGTCTTAGGGTTTTGATGCCGACCTAGTTGTAAAAGTTATTTATGTTGACGAGGTTGATGTTTTGAAGTGTTGGTGATTTTGAGAAGTGTGAGAAGCCGAACTAGAGTGAGTGAGAAGATGTGCCAGAGAGATGCACAGACTTAGAACTTAATTGGATCTGATCAAGAAAATAGTAGAGTGCTATACACAGATCATTCAATGTTATTCTCTAACAATTACAACAACTAAAATCCCTTAACTGGGTAGGTCCTAACAGGCCTCACATTGTAAAATCCCCTAACAGGGTGACTCAATATCTAAGTTCTAAAGCCTCTTGCGAGGTTGATCCTAACAGATCAAAGCTTCTAGAATAGGGCTAAGGTAAATCCCTTAACCGAGTGACTCCTAATAGGGTCTGCTCCTAACAGGGCATCATTGTAAGCTTTTAACCAGGCTTGTCTCCTAACAGGGTGCATTCTGAAAGAGTGCAAAATATTTGTGGGTACCAATTCCCACTATGGTTTTTCCCTATTTGGGTTTCCACATAAAAAACATGGTGTTCATATGTGGTATGCTTTTCTTGTGATGTTCATGTTTTATTTTTGATAACTGATAAAGACAGTTTATGTTTGCTTATCAGAGATCTTTAAGTGGTTACCCATATTGATGATTGTATGATTGATGAAGCATTTTGATCAATTAATAAGTTGGTAACTGTGTTTGTTTATCTGATATTGAATTAATGATTGATCTGATCAATAAGCTTGCATAAGAGGAAGTGATTATCTAGATCTGATAAGGAAATCTGTTATGAAGATTTGGTTTAAGTGTTGAATGTTTTTAGATATGAGATAAGTTTGTTTTGGTGTTGAAAGTTTCTATTTTTGTTAATACTGATTCACCCCCCTCTCAGTATTAATTGAATCCTCTAGGTTTATCAACCATGCCCTCTACTCTATTTTGTTGTGGTATGTATGATCACATTGTCGACAAAAATGGTATCGAGAAAAATGCCACTTCTAGGTCTACTCTTACTTTTTGTTGTAGGCTCGTTAATATTCCTATGTGTCCTTTTATTGAAATGAATTTTTTCATATTATAATATATTCTTAATACTTTTTTGTAAGCAATTTGAATAGGACATAGTTTATTTTCAACACTTGTATTAATAAATACTATGTCAATGTCATTCTTATACAAAGAAGTAAATATTAATTAGGTGAATAATGAAAGATAAACTTTCAACTTATGCCACACTACTTTAATATATAAAATTAGATTAAATCATAAATAATTGAAGGAATATGAAACTAGAAAGAGAAATAAATTTGGTTTAGATTGATAATTGATTAGTGTATAGAGATTGTAGACACCTAAAACTGGCACAACTAATTAAATGGATTTTATTCATTTTTTCATCATTAAATCGCCTATTAATTAAATTAAGATTTAATTAATATCCCTATTCTTCGCCTTTTTAATTAAATTAAGATTTATATAATATACCCTTCTTCTATCTAAGCCATTTAATTAAATTTACACTTAATTAAATACCCTCCCCCCCTCTAGCCATTTTAATTAAATTCACATTTAATTAAAAATATCAATTTATTCCCTTTCCCATTTTAATTAAATCTACATTTAATTAAAAACCCCTTTGCATCTAAATAAATCAAAATTTATTTGTAAATCCCCCCCACTTGCAAAAACCTACAAATGCAAGTTGCATACCTTTTGGCTAAATTAAATTATTTTAATTTAACCAAAAATTCTATTTTCCCTCACCCACTTGCAAAATCCTACATATCCCACTTGCCTCCTAATCATCCTTCTAGAGCCTATGTAATCCCTTCATTATCATAATTAATCCATTTTGTTTCTTCCTAGGTTTCTCACACGTGTGAGCACATATCCCCTTCTCCCAAGGTGGGACCACACTTATGGGTGATGGTATGATGAAAGAATAAGAATTTGGTTGACTACTGTGAGGCGGGGTGAATCAGTAGATAGAAAAACTGATACTAACTTCACCAATCTCAAAATCAATCTCTCAACGTAAACTTAGAACTATCAATGCAATATCACTGTCAAGATAAAAACCCTCAAGATAAACCGGTTGACTGTTACAAAAAACTAACAGTAAACAACTTCAAACTCATAAACATCCAAATGCTTTTACTGAAATAAGTAAAACTTCATTTCACAATGCTTCTGGTTATCATGACTTATCAAAGTGGATTAATTAGTTAAGCAAATCAACCATAGGATCATAACCACAAAAACACACCACTTGACACAATATTTTTGACGTGGAAACCCAAATGGGAAAAACCACGGTGAGATGAGACTCACAAGATAACTATTTGAACTCTTCTGAAGTTCGCCCTGTTAGGAGCCTAGCCTAATAAAGCTTTACAAAAGTCTTGTTAAGAACAGATCCTGTTAGGGACCACTCAGTTAAGGGATTGACTATAATGCCTTGTTAGAAGCAATACCCTATAAGGAGTAACCTCGGCGGAGGATTTGAAATCCAAGCTAATGGATCACTTGATTAGAGGATTTGAATAGCACCAAGCTTGTTAGAGCTTACCTGGTTAGGGGATTTCAATTATACTTTAATTGTTAGAAAACAACAGGAGTTTGCTGATCTGTTTGAATAGCACTATACTTGCTTGTTCAGATCCTTTTCATGCTCCTATATGCCTTTACTCAAACTACAGATACATCATCCGGTTCGGCAACCACACACTCAACTAAAATTTTGCCAACTCTGAAACTAGACAACTCATCAACCTTAAAAACAAATCAATTAGGTCGATAACACAACAAAAACCTAATTCTCTCATAAAGATTACAAACAAGTCGGTTCAAGTATGACCATTGGATTACATAGCAATCTCTACACATCAATCAAGAAAACATTGATTGCTCCTTGATCACTGCTTCATCAAACTCAGTAACTCATCACGCACTTTGCATTACATTCAATATACTTGATCATTCCCTAAACAAAAATCATTTCATCAACACGCCAAAATCACTTTGAAACTCTCTTCATACAATAATCATACGTGTCATAATCATTACCGCTCATCATCAAATCATAAACCAATATAGCCAATTCACCAAACTTAATCGGTTAGGGTTTATCAAATCAACAGGTAGGGTTTACTGGTTCACTCCACAAATTCCTCCTACCGGTTACAAAACATCAAACAATATCAACAATATCATTACCGGTTAATTGACATCAATGACAAAATAACATATCATTAATGCAATCTTCATGCAAATGCCAACAATGGGACCACATTGACTTTTCATCCCAATCCCCTTTGTGATATTTGTCACAAGGCTAAGCCTTTCAAATTTGGGACCACACTTGTGGGATCACATTGATCCTCACCCTCTCCCCTTTGTGGCATTTGTCACAAGGCTAAGCTTTTTAACTTGGGACCACATTCCTCCTTCAATCTTGACCCTGGATTGGTAAATCAATTTTGGCCATCCATTCCTAAGCCTTCAACTCTATAAATTGAGCCCTTATCTCTTATCAAAGAATCCACTTTTTATGCATCCTTATTATAGTTGTTTTGCAGGTTATCAAGGAGCTCTCATTGTGTGTCTCTCAAGAATTAGGCCATTTTAATTGCATCATATCTAGATTTTATTATATGTTAGATTAATCATTTATTCTAATAGCACATCATTTCATAACATTATCATCTTCATCTTAGTTTAATTAGATCTTATCATTTGATCATCTCACTAAGATCTTAGTTGCATTCCATTTAGATCTTGTAATCATATATATATATCATTCTTTAGGTAGTCATCCTAGGGATCAAGTGCTCTTCCAAGCTGAGAGCCACCTTGATTTGAATGATCCTTGGAGATAGAGGAACATGAGATGCGCTTAGAGTTCTTGATTTTGAAGCTAGCTAGTTTAGTTTCTATTTTAGATTTCTAACTCTAACATAATGTTTCATGTGTGTGCTTGTTGGTTGTTTTCTCCTCTTGCAGGTTGATTCCACAATTTGGAGCTCACATTTTGGCGCCCACCATCCACAGACTGTGTTACAGAGTAGTGGCTGTGATCAAATTTAATTTAATTTTTAAATTTTTTATTTTAAAATTTTATTAATAAAGGGTAAGTGCACCAAGATGGTGAACAAAAAAGTGGCCACATGCAAAAAAAAAAATGAAATTTCTCATAACCCATACGTGTTCTATGAAATTCAAAAACGTGCTAGGCTTGGTAGCCAAAAAAAAAAAGTTCCTTTTTGAGGAACATTATATTTAATAATAAAAAAACAAGTTCCTAAAAACCCGTACGGGTTTTGAGGAAAAATTTCTCATAACCCGTACTAGTTATGCAAAACTAGAAGTTTTGGCCTTAGTTCTGCATAACCCGTATGGGTTATGCAGAATTAGGAACCAAAGAAGAAGTGGAGAGAGAGAGAGAGAGAGAGAGAGAGAGAGAGAGAGAGAGAGAGAGAGAGAGAGAGAGAGAGAGTAGGATAAGGAGAGGGGGAGAGAGAGAGTTATCGATAGAGAGAGAAGGGGATAGGAAGAGAGGGAGAGAGATAGGGAAAAAAAGAGAAGGGAGAGAGGGTGGGAATAGGATTAAGAGAGAGAGACATAGAGATAGATAGAGAGAGAGAGAGAGACACACACACACACACACACACACACACACAGAAGGGTATAGGAAGAGAGGGAGAGAGATAGGGAAAGAAAGAGAAGGGAGAGAGGGTGATAATAGGATTAAGTGTGTGTGTGTGTGTGTGTGTGTGTGTGTGTGTGTGTGTGTGTGTGTGTGTGTGTGTGTGTGTGAGAGAGAGAGAGAGAGAGAGAGAGAGCAATATAATAGGATAAGGAGAGGGGGAGGGAGTTAGTGAGAGAGAGAAGGGGATAGAGAGAGAGAGGGGGTAGGAAGAGGGATAGAATAGGATAAGGAGAGGGGGAGGGAGAGAGAGTTAGAGACAGAGAGAGAAGGGGATAGGAAGAGAGGGAGAGAGACAGGGAAAGAAAGAGAAGGGAGAGAGGGTGAGAATATGATTGTGTGTGTGTGTGTGTGTGTGTGTGTGAGAGAGAGAGAGAGAGAGAGAATGGGATAGGAAGAGAGGGAGAGAGATAGGTAAAGAAAGAGAAGGGAGAGAGGGTGAGAATAGGATTAAGAGAGAGAGAGAGAGTAGGGGATATGAAGAGAGGAATAGAATAGGATAAGGAGAGGAGGAGGGAGAGAGAGTTAGAGACAAAGAGAGAAGGGGATAGGAAGAGAGGGAGAGAGATAGGGAAAGAAAGAGAAGGGAGAGAGGGTGAGAATAGGATTGAGAGAGAGAGGGGGGTGAGAGAGAGATAGAGATAGAGAGAGTTAGAGAGAGACTAGGGAGATGGGGAGGGAGAGAGAGAGTAGGGGGTAGGAAGAGAGGGATAGAATAGGATAAGGAGAGGGGAGGGAGAGTGTTAGAGATAGAGAGAGAAGGGGATAGGAAGAGAGAGAGAGATAGGGAAAGAAAGAGAAGGGTGAGAATAAGATTGAGAGAGAGAGAAGGGGATAGGAAGAGAGGGAGAGAATAGGATAAGGAGAGGGGGTGAGAAAGGCAGTTAGAGAGAGATTAGGGGGAGAGGGGGTAAGATAGAGAATAGGGGATAAGAAGAGAGAGAGATAATATGATAAGGAGAGGGGGAGGGAGAGAGAGAGAGAGAGAGAGAGAGAGAGAGAGGAGATTAGGAGAGAGAGAGAGAGAGAGAGAGAGAGAGAGATAGGGAGAGAGAGAGAGAGAGAGAGAGGGGGGGAGGGAGGGAGAAGTAGGGGGAGAGAAAGAGAGAGAAGGGGGAGAGGGTGATAATAGGATAGGATAGAGAAAGAGAGAGAGTAGGAGAAGGAGGAGAGGGTGAGAGGGTGAGAGACATGAGGTAGAGAGAGAACGAGAAGGAGAAGAGGGTGAGAGACTTGGCGGAGAGAGAAGTGTGAGGGGGAGAGAGATGAGATAGAACTCAAGGAGGATAATTAGGGCTCGGAATAGACAGAGACAGTGATGGGGGAAGGAAGACGGAAGAGAGGAAAAGAAGAGAGACATGCATGTATACAAACATATATACATATATCTATATAAATATATGTATATATAACTATATATATGCATATATACATACATAAACACATATTATATATGTATGTCTATACGTATGTTTAGTATATGCTAAGTTTACAAGCATACATTTTGATGTCTTCATAACCTGTACGGGTTTTGTGAAACTCAAGATGATGTTTTTCATAACCCGTACTGGTTTTGTGAAAATCAAAATAATGGTTTTTCATAACCCGTACGGGTTTTGTGAAACTCAAAATGATGTTTTTCATAACCCGTAATGGTTTTGTGAAACTCAAAATTATGGTTTTTCATAACCCGTAGGGGTTTTGTGAAACTCAAAATGATGGTTTTAGTTCTACATAACCCGTACAGGTTATGTAGAACTATGAATGGTGTTTTTTGTTTTTCAAAACCCAAGCAGGTTATCTTACACATCAGAACCCGTGCAGGTTTTGGCTTGGTAAGAGGGTTGGAACGACCCTAAGGCTTGCAAGCCCATTTTCCCTCCATTTTTGTCCCTTTACACATTTTTTCATCTTCCAACATGATTTCTTGACTTCATCAGCATCAGGTTTACAAATGATCAAGTGAGTATCTCTAAAATTACCACCATAATCTCACACGTCTTCTCATCTTTCCGACCATATAAATTTTTCTATTTTTAGACAACATTAGCATAGTAAACTTTAATTTTCTTTACCAGTGCCTTGACAGTCCTCACAGACATACGTCTACCATTTTTTTAATAAATTTTGATATACTTGACCAAATTAAAAATAAATTACATATTATTTTTCTACACTAGATTCTATACATTTTTTTTTTTTAAAGTTTTCATTTTCAATTATTTTGATGCAAGTTATGCCCAGCGCATGAACAGGTACCAAATTTTAAGGATGCGGTCACTTCAAAAAATCATTTAAAAAAAATACTTAACAAAAAATACACAACTTCTAGATCTCAATCTTACCTGTCATCCTACAAAATGGTTTTATAAAATACTAAATCTAATTATATATTTTGTGCAGCGCACGAAAACAGCTATGTTATGCTTTTCTGAAAAAATCAGGAGCAGTTTTTCGTACAAGAGAGATTTGACCCTACTAATCTTATCCAATTTTAAAAAACTTTAGTATTTTAGAAACTAGATTCAGGGTACTACAATTCTTATTCTTTTCTCAACTCCTAGTTTTGAGTGCATGACCTTCGAATATCTCTTTGAAGTTTGGGTTTACCCGTTTTCAGATAATAAAAAAAAAAGTGGCCACTTATACCCCCTTTTTGTTCACCATCTTGGTGCACTTACCCTTTATTTTTATTTATAAAATATGATATTTTATATTTTAAAATCTTGATTTATAAAAATTGACTTTAATAAATTTTAAAATTTTATTAACAAATTTTGATTTATAAAATCTAATTTCATATTTCATTAATAAAGTTTAATTTATTAAATATGATCTTCTATATTTTAAAATTTGGATTTATAAAAACTTGCTTTTATAAATTTTAAACTTTTATTAATAAATTTTGATTTATAAAATTTGACTTTATAAATTTTAAAGTTTATTGATAAGATTTTGATTTATCAAATGGGATTTTGTAAAACATTGCTTTATCAAGGTTGATTTGTGCAAGAGAAGTAGGCATTTTTTTCCATGTATGCTTTCTAAATCCATTTTCTTGTGCTTGAAGGACATCGAGGAGCGTTTTTCTAATACATTTCTTGCAGGTTTTGGGGAAGACTTTCACATTTGCAATCTTGTTGTTAACACTTTCTAATTGGGGAAAATTGATCAATCATAGGATAGTCATTCACATTTCACAATCAAGGTTAAAACGAACAAATCACACATTGCTATCTTGTATTAAAAAGAATACTTCATTCTACTATCTTGGCTAAACACGAACCATCATTTTGCAATATCGGTTAAAACGAACAATCAACTTGTCCATTTTTGCAAATCGCTTTACTTTCTAGCAACGTGCTTTACTCTATGTTGACCAGGATTTCCTCTTCCTAGTCTAGAGAATAATTGCTATGAAGGATTAAAAAGAACACCATGTTTGGTTGGAGCAACATCTCCAATTAGGATTTAACAAATCATTGCTTTGGAAGGATAAAAAGAACATTATTTGCCTTGTCTCGGAAGTGGTAGGTATATGCTCTCCCCTTAATTGGGTGACCAAAAATCCAAACCCACTCTTTTCTTGCTTTCTTCATTTTCATGCAATTAAATCCTTTAGAGGTCATATCTTCCCGAACACCTTGAGGGGGCTAAAGAGAAGAGAACGACCCAAGTGAGCACGGATAAAGTCAAGTATTCTAACTCACTATAAATAAATAGCCTTTGAGATGAAAATCTCAGGGATGGAGCATATTTGAGTTATCTCTTTGAGATCTCTCATGTCGAGCACTTTGTAGGACCTCGTGGTCTCAATCACGCTTGCATGACTACATCTTGTTAGATACTTTGTTGGGCTATAGGCCTCAATTGTTCTTGCACAACTTCAAGGAATATCTTCGAACAAAATCCTTACTAAAAGCCATAGCAATAAAGACTTTGAGCCGAGTCAATCGCCAAACATTGGCAATATCATAGTGCAAGGGTGGGGAAGAATCCGCCCCCAAGATTACTCACCATATATCCCTAAGATAACTACCCAATTGTGAAGCAATTCACTTTGGGTTAATTTCTGGACAAAGGCAAAAAAAATGGGTGCCCTCTAGGGGGGTGACAAGGTTGTTTGAGCTGACGGAGTATCGAGACTAGTGGGTTATGATATTGTTGATGACCCTTGAATAAAGTATCTATCTAATGTGTCTTTTATTGTAAATCAAACTAGTAATAACATTGGGGATTTGAACACATCCTCAAAAGAACATGCACTCAATGTTTAGCATTAGGATGACCATTGTGTGTGCTATGTACTCTTATCACAAATGTTAAAACATCTTGCAAAAATATCAATCAATCAACTCAAAAATCAGTTCAAACAAAGAGAAATCGTAAGTGAAGGAGATTTTCGAATCCAATAAAGCACCTTTGGAGGTGGTTATCAACTTTTCAACTATCTTTAGGTAAGACTTTCATCCAACAAGATTAGGGGAGTATCAAACCAAGTGATCAAGAGTTTATCATCCAACTATCTCAATGGCAACAATACCTAGCTAGGTATTCAAGTTAGTCAAATCAAGTTTCCATATTGGGAGACTTTATCCATATCATTTGATGTGCTTTGTCATAGGGGCCTATTGAACAAACCCTCTATTTGACTTAGTAAGCTTGAGTATTTGAAATGAAGTATCCATCGAGTCAACAACATCAACCTATCCAAACTGAAACTTTGATCACTCATGTGACCATCCCTTTTCACTTGAAAATAAGAAGCTTATTCAAAGGAAATGAGTCCTAGCCTAAATCAAGATCAAGATATCATGGCTCTCCAATCTAATGCCATTTTTTTATCAAGATACCACCTATCAATAATCTTATGATGATCCCCTAAGATTTTGGTATTCCATCCATGATGATCCCCTTTTATCTCAAGAGGAGGTTCCCATTCCACATCCACCTCCTAAGCAGGAGCATGATATCCCTTCCATCTCCTTCACTAATCTAATTCAAAATCAAGAGAAAAGAACAAACTCAAATGATCCTACTCCAAGTCAAGATCAAGATCAAGGAATCCTTTCATCCTCCAAATCCATCTTAGGTCCTTTCATTCCAAAGTCTAACTCTTCATCCTCCAAATCCATCTTAGGTCCTTTCATTCCAAAGTCTAACTCTTCATCCTCCAAATCCATTTTAGGTCCTTTCATTCCAAAGTCAAACTCTTCATCCTCCAAATCTATCTTAGGTCCTTTCATTCACAAGTCAAATTATCCATCCCTTCCATCCATCTTGGGTCCTTACTTCCCTCCATCCACCAATACATCACCTCAAATGATCCATAAGAAAGATCAACAAAGACACACATCTTTGAACTTCTTTCAACCATCTATCTAAACATCTTTCCAAAACTATTCTTCCATCATTTCCTTTATCTATTTTGGGTCCTTATGTCCCAAAATTCAATTTTCCTCCATCTCTTCATCACTTCTCAAGTTGTGTACCAATACTCATCTTGAATGCATTTCCATCTATCCTCGCACAAATCTTCAAACATTCTATCTATTATCCAACACCTTTTTTCTATCCTTCCATCACTTTCATTCAATCCTTTGCATAAATTCATCATCTATGAAATAGGCATTTGTGTCATTTTGTCACATGTTTGCCCATGCTTGAATCTCATGTTCAGTCCTTTTCCTAGATATCTAATCATGAAACACTTTAGAATCCGAGGTTTTTCATCTTTAACATTTTCTTTTGGTTGGGATACACACTCAATCCAGAAAAGAACCACTTATCTTATCTTGGTACTAACATCTTTTGATTACTATATCTCATACACTTAATCAATAGCTCTAAATCATTGTGATCTCTTAGTCGAAGACATGGCTAGTGAAAAATCTAAAATCTTGCTTCAGCGCCACTGCAATTATTAGACCCATGTAAGTTTCATTACTTACAAGCAAATGCAATCAAAATAAGAAAAGAAAAAGACAACATCAAAAGATCAAAAGCATCAGCAAAAAAAAAATTCAAAGAAATGACATATCAAAATGCTTGGCTATGGGAACATGTGAGTAACTCCATCGGGGCTATAGATGCCTGGCTGGCAATGGAGAAATATTTGTGATATTACAACGATAACCTTGTCGGAGCTATGGACGCTTGCTGGCAGCGAGGCTCTATCTAAGATGCTTTTGAAGTCAGGGTAACTCATGTAGCTAGCCACGTTGGATTCTGAAGATTATGATGATCATATGAGTTGGAATGAACCCAATTGCACACACATGGGTAATCAAAGACTAATTACCTTGATCCATTTTGGGATTCTTCTTCCCTTTTGAGTCTACTTCCTAGTTGCTAGATATGTTCGGTTGAATTTTTTGGAGGTTCTAAGTGTGGGTTGGGTTTGGGTCTCTATCTTTGAAAAGTTCAGGAACACTTATTTGGGTGGTACTAGATGTTGTGACAATCTTACATATCACCTCTTTGCAAATGGAGACATCTATGCTTGGGGGAAAAGTTCATCCACTCTATTCTTCATACCACATCTCCCATTACCATTCCTCTAATATCCATTACCACATCTAAATTCATCATTATCTTTGATCTTGCTTCACTTTATCCATACCATCTATCCTATCTATTCATTGCTTCTATCATCCAGTGCTATCTACGATCTTGCTTCACTTTATCCATACCATCTATCTATCTATTCATTGCTTCCATCATCCAGTGCTATCTACGATCTTGCTTCACTTTATACATACCATCTATCCTATCTATGATCTTGCTTCACCTTATCCATACCCTCTAGTCCATATCCCTTATCCTATCTATTCATTTCTTCCATCATCTATCACTATCTATGATCTTCTTTCTCCTATCCATATCATATATCTATCCATATCCCCTTTTCCATCCTTGATCTTAATCAAAACTAAGGACAAAAACATGATTTCAAAAATCTCTTGGTGTGTCTCCTCATAAGCTACCTTTGTCTTTCTCCTATCCATTTTTACCTCAACGGTTCAGTCATCCATTCATAATATTCCTTGTCTTGCTATACACTGGGGAAACCAAATACATCTTTCTTCTAATCCAAAAATTCTACAAAATAAAAAATGTCTAAAAAAATAAAAAATAAAAAATAAAAAATTGAAAATCAAAGTATGAACGCATGGCCCATCCATCAATTCAACAACAAGAAAACTCTCAAAGTCTACAATCAAACTGATCACGTGTCTTGTTAACAATTCATCACTCAAAATCTATCAACATCAATATGTCTTATACAGGGATAGGTACACTCGAAACCAGACAGATCTATCTTATACAGGGTACTCACTCTTTGAAACCAGACATTCCTATCAATCGTCGAGTCTTGTTAATCAGTCCATCTATCAATATCAACATGTCTTATATAGGGATAGGTACACTCGAAACCAGACAAATCAGTCTTATACGGGGTACTCACTTTTTGAAACCAGACATTCTTATCAATCATCGAACAAATCAAAACAATGACATAGATCAGTATGATTGCTAGATTTTGTTCTAGTTAACCTTATCTATCAATTGATGGCAGTACATGTTTCATCTTTCAAACAATCAAAAAGTGAAATAAAAACAAGTGGTGAAAACCTAGCAACAAGCGCTATTTGTGAGAAAGTAGCTCCTTTATCTACTCGTACTCCATCATATCTTTGGCTCCACCCGCTCTAAATAAATAGCCACTGTAGAACACTTATAAATGCAACATTATCCTAGGCATACTTAGTGCAGTCACTGTCCATGATTATCTGAATCGGTTATCTAAATCATATCCCACCATGGCTTGGTGATTAGTGTACATATCCATATCGAATTAGTATCGACAGCAAGGGGTAAATCATGATCTCGCTAGGGGTGTTTTGCCTTGAGGGTTTTGGACATCAAAAAAAACACATAGCATAACAACAAGGATCAAGACAACCCACAATGACAATGACAATGACAATGCAAGAAGGCTAAACATCATGGAATTGAACTGACTAGAACTAAACAAAAGATCTATTTGCAAGATGTTTTACTTGACAAGAATACATTTCCAATAGCATGCATGCTTACTTATGATTGTTGATTTTTTCTTATCATATCTCCTAAGTGACTCAAGGATGTCTCAAAGAATAGAGAAGAAAGGAAGGAATGTGATGTTTTCTTTGTCTATTGTTTGGGAGTGAAGCCTTATGATGGTATGCTGAAAGAATAAGTATCTAGTCAACTACTGAGAGGGGGGGGGTGAATCAGTAGATAGAAAAACTGATACAAACTTCACCAATCTCATAATCAATCTCTCAAAGTAAACTTAGAACTATCAATGCAATATCACTGTCAAGATAAAAACTCATAAGATAAACCGGTTGACTGTTACAACAAATTAACAGTAAACAACTTCAAACTCATAAACATCCAAATGTTTTTTCATATGTCAACAGACTTTACTTCTCAATGCTTCTGGTTATCATGACTTATCAAAGTAGTTAAGTAAATCAACCATAAGAACATAACCACAAAAACATTCACCACTTGACACAATATTTTGATGTGGAAACCCAAATGGGAAAAACCATAGTGAGATGAGACTCACAAGTTAACTATCTGAACTCTTCTGAAGTTCACCCTGTTAGAAGCCTAGCCTGTTAAAGCTTTACAAAAGTCCTATTAAGAATAGATCTTGTTAGGGACCACCTGGTTAAGGGATTGACTACAATGCCTTGTTAGAAGCAATACCCTGTAAGGAGTAACCTCGGTAGAGGATTTGAAAATCCAAGCTAATGGATCACCTTGTTAGAGGATCTGAATAGCACCAAGCTTGTTAGAGCTTACCTAGTTAGGGGATTTCAATTTTGTTGTAATTACTAGAAAACTACAGGAGTTTGTTGGTCTGTCTGAATAGCACTACTCTTGCTTGATCAGATCCTTTTCATGCTCCTATCTTCCTTTACTCAAACTGCAGATACATCATCCGGTTCGGCAACCACACACTCAACTAATCTTTGCCAACTCTTAAACTAAACAACTCATTGACCTTATAAACAAATCAATTAGATCGGTAACACAACAAAAATCTAATTCTCATAGAGATTAAAAACAAGTCGGTTCAAGTATGACCATTGGATTACATAGCAATCTCTGCACATCAATCAAGAAAACCTCGATCACTCCTTGATCACTGCTTCATCAATCTCAGTAACTCATCACATGCTTTGCATTATATGCAGTATACTTGCTCATTCCCTAGACAAAAACCATTACATCAACTCGCCAAAATCACTTGAAATAGTCTTCATATAATAATCATACGTGTCATAATCATTTTCGCTCATCATCAGATCATAAACCAATATAACCAATTCACCAAACTTAATCAGTTAGGGTTTATCAAAAACAACAGGTAGGGTTTACCGATTACCGGTTCAACTCTCCAATATATAGCAATACCGATTCACTCCACAAATTCTTCCTACCGGTTATAGTTTCCTTCACTAGCTCATCCTACTGATTACAAAACATCATTACAACAATATCAACAATACCATTACCGGTTAATTGACATCAATGACAACATAACATATCATTAATGCAACCTTCACATAAATGCCAACAATCTCCCCCTTTAGTATTGATGACAATACAAATATAATTACCATTGATTGTTGTTGTGATTGTGAATAGGAATCCTAGTTTACATTACCAAGTATTCACCATGCTCTCCATGTCTTCAGCTTGTCATTGGCTCTTCTCCCCATAATCACATAATTCTTCTCCCCCTTTGACAACAATGCCAAATTGAAAGTAAAACATGTAATGTCAAATTTCACTGTGCAGCATCAACAACCTACAACTTGATGCTCCCCCTGTGGAATAACTCTACTTCTACACCAATCCTTTTGTAAAATTCTGCAAGTAGCTCTGGGACTGATGTAATCTACATCATGCTTAACTAACCTCATGAAGGGGTACAACCCCTAGCCGACTTCTAAGATACTCAAAAGTAGTCTTAGGCAGAGGTTTAGTAAAGATATCTGCAAGCTACTCCTTGGTAGAAATATGCTTCAAGATCACATCTTTACTCTGCACTTTTTCCTTTAATAAATGATACTTCAATTCAATATGCTTGGTTTGTGCATGCAAAACAGGGTTCTTGGAAATATTTATGGAACTTATATTATTATATTAAATTTTACAGGTTCTGAAATCTTCATCTTAAAACCTTCCAAAATGTGCCTCATCTAGATAGCCTGAGTACAATTCATGTAAGTTGCAACATACTTAGTTTCAACAATGGATTGTGATGTACAACTCTGCTTCTTACTACTCCATGAAACAAGTCTTCCTCCAAAAAAAAATGCTCCACTGATTGTGCTTTTTTGGTCATCAACATTTCCTGCCCAATCTGCATCTGTTTACACCTTCAAGTTAAAATTTCCTCCATATGGATACCATAATCCATAGTCAACAGTACCTTTCAAGTATCTAAAAATCCTCTTGGTTGCTATCAGATGTGTTTCCTTAGGATTCTTCTGGAATCTAGCAACTAGCCCAACTGCGTGAGCTATATATGGTCTGTTGTGAACAACATAGTGCAATTTTCCAATCATTGACCTGCATTCCTTCTCATCAACAGCTGTGGATTCATCTTCCTTAGACAACTTACAACTTGTAACCATTGGTGTCCCAGCTGGTTTACAGTCACTCATGCCAAATGTCTTCAAGACCTCTTTCACATACTTAGACTATGTGATGAAAATACCATTCTTCATTTGCTATATTTACAAGCCTATGAAATTTTTTATTTCTCCCACTAAAGACATTTCAAACTAATTTTTCATTTCATCTGCAAAACTATTGCTCATGTCATCATTACCTCCAAATATGATATCATCTACAAATACTTCATTGACCAGTATTTTATCTCCTTCATATTTGAGATATATGTTACTATCATCACTAGTTCTTAGAAATCCTATCTTCATCAAATGTGTATGAAGCCTTTCATACCATGCTCTCGGTGTCTGCTTTAATCCATATAAAGCCTTGTGCAATCTGCATACCATGTCTTTCTCATCAGTCAAAGCATAACCATCTGGTTGCTCAATGTATACTTCTTCTTCCAGTATCCCATTCAAAAATGTTGACTTAACATCCATCTGGTATACCTTGAATTTCTTATGTGCTACAAATGCAAGTAAAGTTTTGACACCTTCTAGTCTTGCCACTAGTGTAAAAGTCTCACCATAATCTTCTCCTTCCTCTTGTGCATAACCTTTGCAAACCATCCTAGCTTTGTTGCAAACTACAACACCATCTTCATTCAACTTGTTCCTGAATACCCACTTAGTATCTATCACATTTTTATTTACTGGTCGGGGTACTAGGGTCCATGTGTTGTTCTTCTCAATTTGATCTAATTCCTCCTCCATAGCTTTAACCCAATGATCATCACCAAATGCTTCCTTAGCAATTCTTGGTTCAATAGTGGAGATCATGCAAGAATTCTCTCTGATTCTTCTTTTGGTTAGTACTCCAACATCCTTATCCCCAATAATCTGTTCAGGATTGTGATTCAGTCTCACATATCTTGGAATAACATGATCATTATCTTCAGGTTCAGCTTCTTCATTATCATTATCTTCTTCTGAATTTATCTTTTCCGATTGAACTGGTACATCAGTATTTGCTCTGTCAGTTTCAGATTTCATAGTTTCTGGTTCCAAAAACAAAATGCAAGGATCTTCATCCTTTTTCTCCAAACTAGTTTCCTCTGAGACTTCAGGATATTCATCCACTCAAACATCAACACTCTCAATAATTCTTTGTGTTCGGTTGTTAAAACACTTGCAGGCCTTACTCTTGGTGGAATAGCCAAGAAATATACCTTCATCACTTTTAGCTTCAAATTTGCTAATATAATCACCTCTCTTAATAAAAAATTTGCTTCCAAATATCTTGAAATAACTAACATTAGGTGATCTTCCATACCAGTATTCATAAGGAGTCTTGTCCTTACCTCTTTTTACCAGAATCCGGTTCATAGTGTAGATAGTTATGCTGACAGCTTCTCTCCAAAAAGTTTTTGCTACACCTCCTGGTATCAACATCGTCCTAGCAGCTTCAACAACTGACTGGTTGTTTCTCTTTGTGATACCATTCTGTTGTGGTGTCCTCAGTGCAGAAAGTTGTCATTTGATACCATTTTCTTCACAATACCTAGTGAATTCCGCAAAAGTAAATTCACTGCCTTGATCTATCCTTAGACACTTTATCTTCTTACCGCTCTCCTTCTCAGCTAAGGCCATGAATGCCTTGCACTTACCAAAAGCTTTAGTCTTATCCTTCAAGAATGTGACCCACATCATCCTTCAACAATCATCAGTGAAGATCATAAAATATCTATCACCTTGAATACTTTTTGTCCTTATTGGTCCACAAAGATCTGTATGAACCAAATCTAACAATGTTCCGTTGAAAAATATTTGCTCTTGAAATTCGAGGATGTCATCTTTCCCAACTAACATTCTTTATGTCTACGCATAAAATTCATCTTAAAAACAAGTAATCAATTAGAAGCAAAAGGGAAATCACGAAACCCTTCTAACCAAAGAATTTAACAAATAAGACAATGGAATAACACAATCAAGCAAATAGGAATTAAAATAATCAAATCAAATCAAAACTCCCTATCCCAAGATTACATATTGCTTCCATTGCTCTTCTCCTCTTTGTGGTATGATGGCTCTCAGATATTGCGCTGGTAACTTGCAAGTGACACAAAGATTCAAAGTTCGTGATTGTTGAAAAAGGAGATTGGATGCTCAATTTATAGAAAATTGGAGAAGATTGATTGAAAGGTGGAACAGATTGATCGAGAGGTGGAACTCAGGTGAGCTCATATGAAAATTGATAGTTGATTGTAGGAGTGAAACTCAATAGATTGAATAGATTAATTGAGTTAACTGATTGAGAAAAAGCTGACTGAAGGAAGAAAAAGAATGATTGGTGGAAATAAAGAAGATGACAAAGAAAGCTTAATTTAGAAAAAGCTAACTGAAAGATGGAAATAGAAGTTGAAGAGATAAATGATTGAATTAATTAATTTAGCATGTGCTTGCATTTAGATTTAGATTTTTAATTTAATCTTTGCATGAGATTTATTCAAATAGTTGAATTTATTTATTCAATTTAGTATTTGAATATATTTAGAACTTAACTTTGATTTTCAATTTTGTTTTTTGAAATCATGCACATGTAATTGAATTTGGAAGAAATTAGAAGAATATAAAATTAAATGAAATTAGAATTTGGGGAACTAGAAGAATTAATTAGTTAATTAAATAATTTAAAGAAACCATTTAATTATTTAGAAATGGAATTTAATTAAATAATAAAGATTATTTAATTTAAAGGATTAAATCATAATTAATTAAATAATAAATATTTAATTAATATTTAGAAGAGAGTTGAATGATTAGATGATTGGAGATAGAAATTGAATAATTAGTAATTTATTTAAATAATAAAGATTATTTAAATTGGGAAATTAATCATAATTAATTAAATAATAAATATTTAATTAATATTTAGGAAATGATTAAAATGATTAAATGATGATAGAATAGGAAAATAGAATAATTAATAAGATGATGAGGAAATATGAAATTAGAAGAAATAGATTAATTAAATTAATTAAATAATAAAGATTATTTAATCAATTAGAGGAATAATTAGTACATGATCAATGAGACATTTTTAGGTGTCTACACTTTACATGGAGCATTAACATGTTTGTCCAATTGAGGCAAACCTCTCACTGTCTTGGACTTACTCACTTTAACAATGTTATCAAAGTTTATATGACAAAATCTCCTATGCCAAAGCCAACTATCATCTATCTTTGCAATTAAACAGTTGTTGACTTTAGGATTAAGGTGAAATGGGTTACCTTTAGTTTGCTTCCCGGTTGTAATCAGTTCACCTTTACTGCCATAGATTTTGCACATACCATTCTTAAACTCCAATGGGTATCCTCTGTCATTGAGTTGTGCCACACTCAAAAGATTGTGCTTAAAACCTTCAACCTAGTAGACATCATCTACACTGCTCTTTACATTAAGAGAAATAGTTCCCTTACCTTTAACCATGCAAGGTGAGTCATTACCAAATCTTACAACTCCACCATCAAATTCCTTCAAACAAATAAATTTGCTCCGATCACCGGTCTTGTGATGTGAACAACCACTATCAATGATCCAATCATCAGAGTTAGCCATCCTGGATACTAATGCCTTATGGTCTGATATCTCTTCTTTAATAGAAACAAACACAATGTCTTCATTAGCATCACCATCAAATTATTCATTAGTGATACCACCATCAACAACAATAAGACAATCTCTTTTGCCTTTACCCTTATACTTTTTGAATTTCTCTCGTTTGTGCTCATTATCACCATTAGGATAGTTAGCAACTATGTGTCCAATCTTGTTGCATGCAAAACATTTCAAAGGTAATTTACCTCTATAATTACCAGTGCCTCTAGGCAACCGCTTGGCCAACAATGCTTCAAGCTCAACTAAACTGTCTTCATCATCAACTTCTCTGCTGGATCTGGATTCATAACTGTGACTGGAATCTCTACTTTTCCTCACAGATGGGTTAGAAACATAAGCTCTAAATGCATACTCAGATTTCTGTACACTACCATCATAACCATTTAATTCAAAAGCACTAAGCTTGCCAATGGACTTTAGCTCCTGAATGGCTGCAACTCGGATAGTGTAGACTAGTAGCAGGGTTCTCAGTACCTTACTGATCACTGTGGCATCTTCCACTTTACCTCATGCACTCTTAATTTCACCGACTATCTCTTTTATCCTTTGACCATACTGTTGGATATTCTCACCTTCATCCATCTGCATGTCATTAAACTTTCCTCTTAGACTCTCTTCTTTAGGAATCTTAACATGTTCAGCACTGCTATAAATCTCTTCAAATTTTTTTCATACCTCATATGCAGTCTCTAGACCATGAACATCTACATATTCTGCATCAAACAAAGAACTGATAATAGCCTCTAATGCTTAATGATTTTCTTGTTGCTCTTTCTTCTGATCATCAGTCAAAATCTCAGTAGGTGCAACATATTGAGTATTGACATGTTCCCAATACTGGCTTCCCAGACTCTTGATATAAATTTTCATTCTGTCACTTCATATCCTATAGTTCTCTCTATTAAACTTCAGACCTTCATTCTTCATCATGATCTGCAAGATCTTTACCTCAAGTTGTTAGGCTTAGACCTTAGAGGACCTCATATGCTCTGATACCAATTGATGGTATCAATTGAAAATTTATACAAACTACTGAGAGGGGGGTTGAATCAGTAGATAGAAAAATTGATACAAACTTCATCAATCTCATAATCAATCTCTCAAAGTAAACTTAGAACTATCAATGCAATATCACTATCAAGATAAAAACTCATAAGATAAACTAGTTGACTGTAACAACAAATTAATAGTAAACAACTTCAAACTCATAAACATCTAAATATTTTTTCCTCCGTCAACAAACTTCATTTCTCAATGCTTCAGGTTATCATGACCTATCAAAGTAGTTAAGTAAATCAACCATAAGAACATAACCACAAAAACATTCACCACTTGACACAATATTTTGATGTGGAAACCCAAATGGGAAAAACCACAGTGAGATGAGACTCACAAGTTAACTATCTGAACTCTTTTGAAGTTCGCCTTGTTAGAAGCCTAGCCTCTTAAAGCTTTACAAAAGTTTTGTTAAGAATAGATCCTGTTAGGGGCCGCCCAATTAAGGGATTGACTACAATGCCTTGTTAGAAGCAATACCCTGTAAGGAGTAACCTCGGTAGAGGATTTGAAAATCCAAGCTAATAGATCACCTTGTTAGAGGATTTGAATAGCACCAAGCTTGTTAGAGCTTACTCGGTTAGGGGATTTCAATTTTGTTGTAATTGTTAGAAAACAACGGGAGTTTGTTGATCTGTCTGAATAGCACTACACTTGCTTGATCAGATCCTTTTCATGCTCCTATCTGCCTTTACTCAAACTGCAGATACATCATCCGATTCGGCAACCACACACTCAACTAATCTTTGCCAACTCTTTGCCAACTCTTAAACTAAACAACTCATCAACCTTATAAACAAATCAATTAGGTCGGTAACACAACAAAAACCTAATTCTCATAGAGATTACAAACAAGTCGGTTCAAGTATGACTATTGGATTACATAGCAATCTTTGCACATCAATCAAGAAAAGCTCGATCGCTCCTTTATCACCACTTCATCGATCTCAGTAACTCATCACACACTTTGCATTATATGCAGTATACTTTCTCATTCCCAAGACAAAAACCATTACATCAACTTGCCAAAATCACTTGAAATATTCTTCATACAATAATCATACGTTTCATAATCATTTTCGCTCATCATTAGATCATAAACCAATATAACCAATTCACCAAACTTAATCCATTAGGGTTTATCAAAAACAACAGGTAGGGTTTATCGGTTACCGGTTCAACTCTCCAATATATAGCAATACCAGTTCACTCCACAAATTCTTCCTACCGGTTATAGTTTCCTTCACTAGCTCATCCTACTGGTTACAAAACATCATTACAACGATATCAACAATACCATTACCGGTTAATTGACATCAATGACAACATAACATATCATTAATGCAATCTTCATGCAAATGCCAACACCTTCTACTATGCAAATTTGTCTTATGACGTGATCAGACAACATATCACTAAAGACATTTCGGATTTGTATGGGACTAAGGTTAACTCTTGTCTGTTTTATGCAAGCAACACTCAGGTTGTCCTAGTTCAATTATACCTCGATGCTTGTGTCATCTTGCAATATCAAAAACCATGTAATTTATACTTAGGTCGTTATGGTTCAAATATACCATAACACTTGTATCAACTTTCAACAAATCAAGGCTCGATGATGAAATAAGGAAGCACTAGCAATTTGATAAAAAACAGATGGCAACACTTGGGAACGAGAATGCATTAGTATCAATTCATTATCATTATCATATTAATCTTGCATTAGGTTGCATATCATTTTCATTATCCATTAGTGTCATTTATCATCTTTAAGTTTCAATTGGGTTGCATATCATTCTCACTTAAAACTTGCATTAGGTTGCATATCATTATCATGTTAATCTTGCATTAGGTTGCATATCCTTATCATGTTAATCTTTGATTTAGGTGAATTCACATTATCATTTTCCACTTACATTTGATTGCATTATCATATCACATTAGAGTTGCATTTTCTAACCATATCTTCATCATTTCTATATCATTTTAAGTGCATTACATCTCATTTTCAAAATACATCTCATATCATGCATATCATTATCCATCTCATTTTCACGATGCATTCCACATTTCACGTCATTATCATATTTTGCATATCATATTAAAACATGTGACATTCTAGATTGCATCATCCAAGGCACACAAAAGAACTACAACATGTTAGAAACATCTGCAATCATCAAATCCAACCATCATCTACATATCACCTTCTAAACATATAGTATCATTACAATCATCATATAAGCATGTAAATCATAAAAATCAAACACACACACATCACATCATCTGCAAAAGTCATCAAAAGCATATCATATAACTCATCGACATCAAAATAGTTGCATCCATGTCATATCATCATGCACATGTGTGACCACATGTTGATCCAAAGGAAATTCAATGATACAAGTCAGAACCAATCGTCAGTCAACAAATAAATTTCCAAAGTCCCTGGATATCATATCAATAACAAAGTCTATGAATCAAGCAACATATCAAGAATCAATAAATCCAAGTTCCACATCGAATCAAGACTCATATCGAATCAGGACCCATATCGAATCAAGATTGAAATCGAATTAGGAACCATATCGAATCAGGACCCATATCGAATCAGGACCCATATTGAATCAGGACCCATATTGACCTTTTACCCATATCGACATGACCCATCTCAACATATTGACCCATATCGACCTTTAAAACATATCGACGCTTGACCCATATCGACAATCAGGATTCTTACCAACACGACCTCGGTGGATGGGTGGGACATGTACGTGCTATGACCACATTAGTCTTCCTCATTTCTTCAATATTGTTTAAAAAAATTATTGGCAGATAAATATCGAAAAATTTAAAAATTCAAAAAATTTAAATCATCCAAACTTTTGAAAATCATCCCGCATCGCGTCACTGCCCCGGATATCATAAGTTTTCTCAATTTATCTCCCCAGGGGGCATATCGACATCAATTTCATATTAGTATCATATCGACACCAGCTTCATACCGACTTTTCATATCAAATCAATTCTTCATATCTAGAGCATCATATCGACAATTCTGGCAACAACATCATATCAGAAAATTTTGACGACATATCAGACATTTTCTTTGAATTAACTTGTGGTCACACATCACTTCAAAGAGGGGAAAAATATAGACACCTACATTTAATTAAAACCCCCTTTGCATCTAAATAAATCAAAAGTTATTTTTAAATCCCCCCACTTGCAAAAATCTACAAATGCAAGTTGCATCCCTTTTGGCTAAATTAAATTATTTTGATTTAACTAAAAATTCTATTTTCCCTCACCCACTTGCCAAATCCTACATATCCCACTTGCCTCCTAATCATCCTTCTAGAACCTATCTAATCCCTTCATTATCCTAATTAATCTATTTTGTTTCTTCCTAGGTTGCTCACACATGTGTGAGCACATATCCCCTTCTCCCAAGGTGGGACCACACTTATGGGACCACATTGACTTTTCATCCCACTCCCCTTTGTGAAATTTGTCACAAGGCTAAGCCTTTCAAATTTGGTACCACACTTGTGGGACCACATTGATCCTCACCCTCTCCCCTTTGTGACATTTGTCACAAGGCTAAGTCTTTCAACTTGGGACCACATTCCTCCTTCAATATTGACCCTTGATTGGTAATCAATCTTGGCCATCCATTCCTAAGCCTTGAACTCTATAAATTGATCCCTTATCTCTTATCAAAGAATCCACTTTTTATGCATCCTTATTATAGTTGTTTTGCAGGTTATCAAGGATCTCTCATTGTGTCTCTCTCAAGCATTAGGCCATTTTAATTGCATCATATCTAGATTTTATCATATGTTAGATTAATCATTTAGTCTAATTGCACATCATTTCCTAACATTATCATCTTCATCTTAGTTTAATTAGATCTTATCATTTGATCATCTCACTAAGATCTTAGTTACATTCCATTTAGATCTTAGAATCATATATATCTCTCGTTCTTTAGGTAGTCATCCTAGGGATCAAGTGCTCTTCCAAGCTGAGAGCCACCTTGATTTGAAGGATCCTTGGAGATAGAGTAACACAAGACGTGCTTAGAGTTCTTGATTTTGAAGCTAGCTAGTTGAGTGTTTATTTTAGATTTTTAACTCTAACATAATGTTTCATGTGTGTGCTTGTTGGTTGTTTTCTCCTCTTGCAGGTTGATTCCACAATTTGGAGCTCATAGAGATTAATGTAGATCTTAGATTAATATGTTTCAAAATTTAGAAATTTTTTTTTTTTTTTTGAGTATGTACTTTTGAATTAAATTACTCCTTGTTGACTATGAAAGATTGAGCTCAAGGACCAAGGTCAAGTTTATAACAATGGATATTTCATTCACCTATGGATTTTATCTAGCAACTAGTAAAATTTCACATATTATTTTGTCTTATATGTCTTCACTTTTCCTTTCTCTCCTAATATCTGAAAGCTTGTAGTATTTAAAAATTTGCCCATTATATTGTCACTAGGTTTTAGGGAAAATGTTCTCCTAGGTCAACCTACAAACAAAAAAGAGGAACAATAAAAAATAACACTCCTAAAATATGCAAATTCTCCTAAGATAATCATGAAAGTTCTGATTAATAATAAGAGGGATAGATCCAAACCTTTACGTAGCCACTAAACAACAATACCTATGGCGCATGAGGAATACACACCCTATCAAAAAACAAAAAAACCCAAAACTAGTGAGGAACCACTAGACAACCAGACAAAGACCAGAGACAAAACCAAAGAACAAAAACCAACCAATCACCCACCAAAGACACAAAGGGATGGTCTACTAAGCGGAGATGTTACCCTCTTGCCAATCTTTATACAAACCAATAACTTTACCAGAAAAGTAAATTTTCTTGTCAGAATCCTTAACAAAGGCCAGAGTACCAGAATGTGGAGTATCTTTGACCACTAAGGGAGGTAGCTCCATCGTAGTAGAGGGAAACATCACATGTCTCTTACACTTCTCTTTCATGTAATCATGAAATATAATCATAAAAGCTTATTTCCTTCTATTATATCAATTAAATTGTTTCAAATGTGAAGGATATGACTTTTAGTGCACAAGTATATGAAATGAGAATATGAATCCATTTAAATTTACAAGGAAATAACAACAATTAATGTAAAGGTTTCCTTATTCAACCATCTCTAAAATGGAAATAACTGACATGAGTAGATGTAAATTGAACCTTTTATTTTAAATTTGTGATGGTCATGTCCACATAATTCCAAAGATAATCACATCAATATAGACTTAGCCCAACACCAAAAATAAATCAAGTCGAAATTGGTAATTTGTGCATATAATCATGTGATAAATGTATGAAAAGGGGGACTTTCCTTGCGTATGTGACCATAAGGATAACATAGGGGTTGATTGCAAAGGAAATGTGTCCAAGAGCTTGGTGAGTTACATAGAGCAAGGAACCCAACTCTGCACAATATGTTTACATTTATCACGATACTCTTCTCAAAATAAACAAAAAACCAAATGGGAAATGACATAGGTATACAAATTTCACCAATATGTTTTGTCTTGAATTTGAGATGCATTTAAATACTAGATTTATCATGCATCTAAAGGATATCAAATTGAAAATTCATTTAAATTAGACTTTCAAATATCAAAGGACATAATCATTACATGTATATATAAATTAATAAGTATATAAGGTTTCTATTGATAAATTCAAGTTTGTACTTTTATATAGCATATATCAAAATAATACAAATATGAGTTTTAGTTACAAGATAACCTCTAGGATTTTAGAAGTAATCTCTTCATATTATTTTTAACAAATTTATTGACTTGTAAAGGAAAAGGGGAAGAGGTTGCCTAAAAATGAAGCTAAACTACTAGAAAATCTACCTAAGAATTACTGAAATCATAATTTGTATATAGATGATTTATATCAAAGATCATATTTCTACAACAACAAAAAAAGGGGTGATGACCATGCAAGGTTCCAAAATTAAAAAACTATTAAACTCAAGGACAAACTAAGGTAGTAAATATCAAACTAATTGGAAATTTATCAAACAACGTCAAAGAAGAACATACAAGTCAAAAAGAAAAAAATAAAGAGAGATGTTCAAAGATATTAGTTACCTCTAACTACAGTAGTCAAATGGAGTTCCATTCACTGCATTAATGAAAAAATAATTTTCTACTTTGAAGGCCTTAAGTCAACCTTATTTTCTCTTATTGAAAAAATTAAGAATAAACCAAGGTTTCAAATTTTTCTCACGAGGGAGGCACTACCTCCAATTGAGAAGACAATCCTCAAAAAAGTTATTAAAAAATATCAAAATTAATGATTGGTACTACCAAGGTAGTGTGTAGGTTGTAAAGAAGTTCATCAAAATATATGTGTTTAGATCCTTTGTGTAACATTCGATCCATTGGGTAGCTACAAATTTCCATTGCATTAATGGAAAATTAGGTTTCCCACTAAATTTGGCATTATCTATATGAGGATCCAAATTTTAGGGAGGGCATGGCTCATTGTAGGTATTTGGTAACTAAATAATTAAATTATGTATCTATTATAGTTATGGTGCCCTTTGGAGTAATGGAATGACTCTACCGAAAGATAACTAATCATTGCACTCTAGATATTTACTTAATTTTCCATCAAATCCTAGAATTAATGGAGTGTTGAGAGCTAACCAATGGAACAGCTAGAATTAGCCATCAAATTAACATCTTTGAAACCTTGCATATAGTAGTGCCACATAACTATTGTGATTTCAAACCTATTTCAAAAGATAATGAGGCTCAAGAATACAAGTTTTCTTCACATGTATTTCTTCATGAATTAACAATTCCACAAAATATTTATACTATTCTTGCTTGACGTAGAGAAAGATTATCACTTACTAATATGGTATAATTAACCAATGGCACAAGAGCTCAATTAAAACTATGTTTATTATATTGATAAGAAGAAGCATCAAATAACATGTATTAATATGGGTCTATAAAATATATATTGAATACATTGAATGGATGAATAGATAACAAAACTCTCTTATTCATGAAAACCTCTTCAAGGATCCTTTCTTGTAAGGACAAACACATAATCAAATTTAGTGGGTTGATAATCGAAAATAATGTAGAATTAGAAGAATGAAATAATTTCCACTATATTCTTTTTCAAGCCAATCATAAAAGTTCCTTTTTTGCACTAAGAGGACATCCCTTTTTTTGTTCATGTCTTCATCAACCTTATATGTATAAATTATATCCTTGTGGGATATAAGATCTTAAGCTTGCCCACTTTTCTCTTTACCTAAAATTCTAAATGAGAAATTTTGTATATGGCAAACTCTAAATCCATAATTCTTGGAGAACGACTCTAGCCATTGAACCCCACCACATCCTTAGAGTGAGCCTAAACTATGATTATTTTGACCAGGTGCATCAAATTATATTCTAGGCACATACAACAAACTTCCAATCATTGATCTTTATATAAATTATGATTTTCCATAGTAGAATCATCATCCTTACTCAACTTGCACCCAGTAACCATAGGTGTACTAATTAGTTCACACTCTTCCATCTTGAACTTTCTCAATCTCCTTTGTGTACTTGGTCTAAGAAATGAATATAGCCTTTTTTATTGATAAATTTGTAAATTAAGAAAAAAAGATAACTTACCATACATTGACATATCAAACTCCTTTTGTGTCGCATCCTGGAACTCTTTACACATGACATCAGTGCTTTCCAAAGATATTGTTATCAACATAAACAACAACAATCTACAACTAGTCACCATCTGATTTTATGTAAAGATAACTATCTACACAACCTCTCTTAAAATCTTGTTGTTGGAGATACTTATCCAGCCTATAATACCAAGCTATTGGAGTGTGATTGAACACATATAAGGATTTCTTTAATCTGCACACAAAATCCAATTTTTCTAGGCATTAAAACTCTTCAGATTGTTCAATGCAAACTTCTTCCTTTAGCTCTCCATTTAGAAATGCAGATGATATCCATCTAATAAACTTTGAAGTTGTTAAATGGTGACAATGTCGAAAACATTATGATAGCATCCAATCTAGCTATCAGAGCAAATATTTCCTCAAAATTCAAACCTTTAACTTGATCATAACCTTTGCACACTAATATGGCCTTATTCCAAATCACGGATTTCCTTCTTCATTCAACTTATTTCTAAAGATTCACTTGGTGTCATTAACTTTTTTCACTTTAGGTCTTGGAACTAACTCTCATTTCCCATTTTCTTAATTTGAGATAACTCTTCTTCCATATAATCTTGACAACCTTTCTCCCTGCTTACCTCTATATAACTGTTTGGTTTAATCTTTGATAATAAGGCAAAATCCACTTGTTCACTAGATCTCTATGTTCTTCTCTAGTTCTAAATGTCATTATCTTTATCTCCTATATTCTGCATAAAATTTGACAAGAGAAAAATATAGTATCTTAGAAAGCTACATCTGAGTTGGTGTGTAGACTTTAGAAGACCAAGGTGCTCTTGGTGACCCAATTCGGTGGAATTAGCCTCAAATTTTAGTCATGGGTGTACATCTATATTTTCTGCTCACTTTTGTACATACTATGAAGTTTCTATTTATACATCAGTTTGTTATAGTGTTTCAAGCCTTCATTGTCTCATACTTAGATCCTCGTTCGATATCATTCCAAACTCATTCAATTTACAAAGTAGTGAAGGAATAGAAGCCCCTTGGACATTGTTTGACTCTCTTTGACAAGGGTTAGTCCAACATACATCCTTTGGTGGCTTTGTATTCCAATGTTCAAGTGAAAGCGGGTCTTGGTCCAAGTCTCTCCTTGTCCCATCTTCACGACGAAACATTTTGGTGAACCTGACATATCTTACACTTGAATATTTTTTGTTTTTCATTTGGGCTTTATGCATTTAATGGATTTTTATTTGCAAATGTATATCACCTATGCACTTAAATCATACTTCAAATTTATGTTTCAAGAATGTTTCTCCTTTTTATATTTCATAATCACTTTCTTAAATATTTTGAAAGATGTCTTATGTTTACATTTTCTTTCTTAAAAGTTTTTAAAGATGTCGTTTGTTTCATATTCACTTTCTTAAAAGCTTTGAAAAAGGCCTTATGTTTCACTAAGAGCCCTAATGCACATCTTATGTTTCACTAAGAGCCCTAATGCATATCTTATGTTTCACTTTCAAGTTCTTAAAAGTATTGGTAAATGTTCTGAAATCGGTAACATATGGCCTAGGGACTGCTTCCTAGCTTGTGACACATGCTTTGGTAGATGTTTCATGTTACACTTGTGATGATCCCTATCCCCAAGATCTTGTCCACAATAAGGACATTTTGGTGCGAGAAAAGATTATTAACACTTCTATCAACAAGATCGTTCATAAGGAGGAAGATTTAAAGGACGATGTTGATAATTCTCCTAAAAGGTCCTTCTCTCACAAAGATAACTTTGTGCAAGAGGATGATATCATACCTACTTCTCCTAGTGATGCATTACCTTCCATTTAACTTAATGAACTCCCTTCTAAAGATGAAGCATTGATGAGTTATTCTTCTCCCAAAAAATTTCCTACTCTTGAAGATACTTTGGATCAAGAGGATGACATCATTAGGAATAATTCCAATGCTCACTCTCCTAAAGATGAACCTTTAGTAGAAAAGGAGCCTAATTTACCTCATGTCAATATAGTTCATTTTTCCAAAAATACAAACAAACATGAGAAGCCTAAGCCAAAAAGACCTCCTAGATATTTATTAAAATTTGACAAATATACACGTGAAATAAATAATATGGAAATCCAACTCCCACAAAAATATGGTTATGAAATAAATCACACATATTGCTCTAGAATCAACAAGCAGGATTCCAATGTTCTTCTCACTTTCATTCCTCCTATCGCCCTCCCCCTCCCCCCCACCTCATCCTAAGAAACATGTTGGTAGGGAACCTAATCTTGTTGAACAACTTCATGCAATGTCAGCTAATATATCCATTTAAGACTTGATTCAAACTTCACCTTCATACCATGGGTTGATCCAAGAAACCTCACAAAAGGTAGTTTCCCTACTTCTAAACCAAGTGATATGTTACATTCTCACAAGATGAATTGCCTTCTTTAGAGATTGAAAATAGAAATGGTCCTCTCGTGATTACACTTGCATTCATGATCATAAGATAAGTTGTACCTTAATTGATAATGGGTCAACACTTAACATTTGTCGTGTTGACTTATTAGATGAGATAAAATGGGATTATTCTTCCTTTTGACCTAATTCTCTCTATGTTTGTGGCTTTGATAATGTTTATAGATAGTCACTTGGTATATTAATATTACCTATCAAATTAGGACCAGTGACTCTACCTACTCCTAACCATGTCATGCCCAATGATCTCAATTATAACCTTCTTCTAGGTAGACCATGGATTTATGCTAAGAAATAAGTCCCTTCTACTCTTCATCGCATAATCAAATTCATATATAACATTGAACTTCACATAATCAAGGTTAATCCTAAACCTTATGAGGTTCTTCAAGATGAATTAGGATGCATATTCCACTTGAATGATATGATTCCTTCAACAACATAGTCTCCTATCAATGATGTTTTAGAAAAGAATTCCAGGTTACATTAAAATTTACACCTTCCTTCAATGAATATAAGGTTCCTCAATCCAAGTACAAATACTTGAACATAGGGCTTCACTAAATAGGCAATATCATATCACGTGCATTCATATTGGGAGGTTTAATATCCCAAAAATGAGGGTGCAATATTTTGTGCAAATATTGGGGTTTTTAATTTAGGTTGTGTATTGGGAGGGGGTGGAAAAAAAGGAGTTTAGGGCAATATTTTTTAAAAATAGGGGAATTCTTTAGTATGCCATGAATGCAAGTGATATAGCCCAAGTTCACTAAGTGAAGCCCACGTGGCCTTGAAGGAGCATTGTGTGTCATTTATCCAAGCTTCTTTTGAGTCAATTCCCACCTATTCTTCTGAAACATGTCTTGATGATGTTTGGGGCTCTTTAGAAAGTGAACCTTCTCCTCTAGACATCCCAACACACACATTTGATTCTAAACATGGATGCAATGGACATGATTTGGGATGTGTGCAACAATGTTTTGAAAGTCATAAGAAATCACACTTTTCTAAGAAAAGTTTTGGTTTTCAATCTCCTCCTTCATTGTCATCCCCTCCTCCATTATCTAATGCATCCATGTCTTATCACAATTTTTCATTACAACAAGATGGTATTTTGTCTGATCTTCTTCAAGCCAACTTGATTGCCCCTCTTCAACCCAAAAAAAGAAGGAAATGTAGATAAGATCTTTCTTTTTTATATGTATATCATCAACTCCATGACCATTCTAGTAATGCATGTCAAGATTTGGATACTAAATTTCAATAATTAATTGATTATGATGTCATTCATGTAACCAATGACAATAAGTGGTATCTTTGTCAAGTACCAAACCAAATAACATCTTAATTCCTATTATGTTGCTCCTCACTATGTGACACTGGATGCTTACCTCTTGGGGGCTCATTATCATTCATGGTGTTACAATTTTAGGTTCAGTAATACTCAGTGAGTGACATAATAGTCAATTTATTCTTGTTTCCATGCTTGGGAGACAAGAATAATTTTTCAATCATTCCTTCTTTCTAAGGATTTACTCTTTCTTTATTTAGATGCAACCTTCATAAGTGGATATCTTTTCTTACATAGAGATATCCTCTATGCAAGTGCTTGTATGTCCCTTGACTGGACTTATTCTTTGATAGAAATTGTACTTCTTTTATGAATGCTCTCTCCTTAGAAACTATGAATCTTTAAAAATTATCTCTTTACACTTGTTGCAAGATATCTCTTTTCCAACTATTTCTTCCTTGCCCATATATGTATACCTCTTTATCTTGGATTGCACAAACATTGTTGCTCAAAGGATATCTCCTTGATGATGAAGGTGTTTTTCAAATTTATGTTGCAAATTTCCTTACAAATAATGCTTTGTTTAGTTATCCTTTTGCAATCAAATTTTAGGATGGGTTGATTAGCATAACACAAGTTGGTAGACTTTTCAACTAGATCCTTTCCTTTTTCATGGGTCACCTAGCATAACACAATTTACTAGCCTATGGAATCCATATTCCTTTCTCCATCTCCCATGGACCCATAGCATAACACACTTTGTTAGTGTTGGATCATGGTCTTTTCTCCTTTCAATTGGCTCATGTCCTTGTTCTTTCCATAAATCCTCTTTTGTTGTTGCAATAACATATCGGGAATGATATTAGTAGATGATACATTTTGATTATCAAGGTCTCTTCAACTAGTTGATTTGGAATCTTTTGTTTTAGTAATAACGTTGTTTACTTTTATGTATATTTGAAGGTTACTTGCATGGATTGATAAGATCCTATGCTTAGGGGCTTGATCACCCCTCAAATATGTGTTCTGATATCCATAGCTTGTCTTGCTCTCAGATGCTCTATCTCTTCAATTCTACTTTACTGAGA
The DNA here is from genome assembly GCF_030272615.1 of Cryptomeria japonica. NCBI lineage: Eukaryota > Viridiplantae > Streptophyta > Pinopsida > Cupressales > Cupressaceae > Cryptomeria > Cryptomeria japonica. The sequence goes on along the minus strand of NC_081412.1, from coordinate 570,854,797 downwards.
GTATGACCATAAGATCGTACTCTGCTAAAGCGGCAGGTAGATGTAGTGTCGTAAATTGTACACCTTTATTAAGGTACCCAATTTCACATTCTCCTAGCATTCATTTTAGTATTTTACATTCCTCTATGCATTATAGGACCTTTATTGATTTATATTAATATTTAATTCAATATTATGAGTTTTAATACACTTTAATACATCATCACACTCTTATTTGGGCCCTTATTTCTAGGTGTGCCCTTTATCTTTTATTATCCTAATTTATTATAAATGCTACTCCATTTCAAATCTCAAGACACGTTTCCCCCATATAAACATCATATATTTTCATACAAATCTATTTTTGACATTAGGACTCTATTATCTTGCATCCCTAAAAAAGTCAGACTGAAATTGTCAGGACCAGGATGCCTCGGGCATCCCAATCTAATGCTTTTTTTTTTTCAAATTGCGGGAGGATAATGAGGTGGTTCTATCCTATTCAAATATAACTTCCTACAAAAAAATAATAATCCTACATTAGCCTAAAGGTGATTTTATTATAAAATCCCTATATAAGGTATCTCTCTCAATTCATTTCATTATCACATTTGTATCTCATTATTGTATCCCAATTCAAGAGCAATTATTCTTCTTCAAGAGTAGATATAATCCAAGGAGTAGAAAACTTCATCACTTGAGGCATCTTCAATTATGTTCCAATTATGATTTCATGATAAATTTTATGTAATTTATCATGTTATTGCATCACCACATGGAGGACTTATCCTAAGGACATTGCTTCATCAATTAAAATTATAATCATTTCAATTCAAGCATTTCCAATTTAATTCAAGGATTGGTTCCAAACTTGGGGTTTGACTTAAGCAAACCCCTATAAACCACCCAAACACGACTTTTCTCCTCTTATGTGTAGCTATATGTTTTTGGCAGAGAAAAAAAGATCTAGAGACACTCAAGACACAAAGACAGGTCACCATAATAAATTTGGTCTAAAACCTAGGCTAGACCAGGGCACTCTCAGCAACCTTGTTCGGACAAAGACATCTTGGGTGCCCCTATGCTAAAAAATCTGGTTCAAATTTGATAGGAACAAAATATAGTTTCTCAAGAAGCTACATTCGAGTTGGTGTGCATAAGTCAAAAGACCAAGATGCTCTAAGTGACCTAAGCAGTCCAATGGAGTCAACCTCATATTTCAGTCACAAGTGCACCTCTATATTTTCTGCTCACCTCTTTACCTACTATGATGAGGAAATTTTAACAAAATATAAACTGATAGTATGCTACAACAAATTATAAAATCCTACAAAGTATCCAAATAACCAATGAAAGAAATAAAATAGGTAAACTAAACAGTAAACCTTCACATATGTCCCATTGTGTCCTATCAACTTCTGATCTTGTTGGCGTAATTATTTCTCTCAGAATGCACTTGTGTTTTCTTCAAGATGAAAAAATATGAATGGACTATTGTGGTACAAGAAATCCAATGAAACTACAATGCAACTATGGTGAGGATAGTGAAAATGGAATGGATGTGTGATATGGTAATCTGCTATAATGATACTATGCTAAAGTCGAAGGCACACTTTTGAAATGCTCTATTTGCTGGAATGCTAGGATGCCTGAATGCTTGATTTCTCTAAAGGTGACTAGCCTCAAATGTTGGAAAAAGGCTTCCTTTTATAGATTTTCCATGGTTGAAATCCAAGGTGGCAAATATGAATGACTGAGAGTGAATCTTGAGAGAATGAATGGCTGAGAAGAATTGTTGAGATGTGAGAGATAAAGGGGGAAGATTTTCCTCCTACAATGACAAGGTGGACGACAAGGTGGAAAGAGAAGCCACATGGCAACATGGTCACCTTTACCAAGGATGAAGACTCCAAAGATATAGGATAGTTAAAGAGAATATAGGTTTCCTGGAGACATGAAGGAGTCAATAATCTAGGGAGGTTGGATAAGATTTAGGCTTCCTAGGACAAGTGGACAGTGAGTCATTTGACTAGGTTGATGTGGACGAAACCCCCTTCTAGGATGTAGGGATGTGAGAGAGAATATAGGAAATGGGAGAACACAAAAGTCTCCTCATCCTATTTACTAGGGATGATGTTGAGGATAATTGAGTAATTAAATATTAAAACTATTAAATTTGTTTAGCCACATGGAGATGAAATGGCATGATGATATGGAATTAAAATTGAAGACTTAGGTTAGATGATCAATTAAATAATTAAAAATTATTTAATCAAGATAGACTTTAGAAGAATTATGACAAATTATAATTAAATAATAAATATTTATTTAATAAATTGATTTAGAGGAATAAGGCTAGTGAATCAAATAAATTTAAATTATTTAATTTATTTATTAATAGAAGAATAAAGCCATCAAATAAATAATCAATATTTATTTAATTATCTCTAGTCATTTTTAGGTGTATACACCTACTATGAAGTTTCTATTTATACATCAATCTCTTATAATGTTTCAAGGTTTTATTGTCTCACACTTAGATCCTAGTTCAATTTCATTCCAAAGTTATTCACTTTTCAAAGCAGCAAAGGAATAGAAGCCCCTAGCACATTGTTTGAGTCTCTTTGACAAGGGTTAGTCCAACATATTCATCCTTTGGTGACTTCATATTCCAATGTTCAAGTGAAAGTGGGTCTTGGTCCAAGTATCTACTTGTCTCATTTTCATGACAAAACAAGTACCTTTTGAACAATTATGACCTCATCAACATCTTCACCAAGCCCTTTGATTTTATTCACAATCTCCTCAATACGAACCAAATAGGAAGCTATGTTCTTTTCTTGTTTCATCTTTAGGCTTTCAAATTATTTTTGATGAGTTTGAAGCTTCACCTTCATCACCCTAGTATCTCAGGTTTATATATATTCTTCAACTTATCCCACATGTCCTTAGTTTATTTGCAATGCATAGCTTTCACGAACTGAAATTCAAATAATCCACACAAAATTGCATGCTTGGATTTTGCATTGTTCACACATTCCTTCTTTTCAACTTCATCCATCAGGGGAGTTGACGAGGGTGTGTAGTCATTTACCACTTATTTCCAAACATTATATCCTAGGGCATTCAAGTAGATCTCTATCCTTATCCTCTAAAAGACATAGTTTGTCGCATAAAAGAATGGTGCTTTGTTTGGTAAGAAATTGTGTCCAAATTGCCCAATCATTAGTTCTCTTCTAGATCTACGAAGGAATCCCCTTTGATACTAATTGAAGAGCACATGAATATAGTGAAAGGGGGGTAAATTAGTATATAAACATACTTTTACTTTTAAAAACTTGATTAGATGCTATAACAATATTTTAAATCATGACCAGGGAAAACTTTAAGAAACCCCCCCCTTGGACAAGGTGTAAAAACCTGGCGACAGTTGTATAATTCTAAGGAAAATTTTAATTTTACTGGCGAATTTTTGTGGTTTACGGAGAAAAATAATAATCTTCGTTGGTGAATTAGCCGTGATCGCTCAAAGTTTGTGAAAAATCCTAGCGAATTGTACTATTTTTAAAACAAAAAAAATAATTGCATGGGCGAATGGTAATGTTTTTAAAACCAGAAAAATATTTGCATTGGCAATTTCAACCTATTTTCAAACCATAAAAATAAAATATTGGCGATTTCATGCTATTTTCAAACCATAAAAATAAAATATTGGTGATTTCAAGCTATTTTCAAACCATAAAAATAAAATTTTGGCGATTTTAAGATATTAACTTTAAGTAATTAAAACACGTGGCACACAGTCATCAACTCTCTGCCTCTCATAGTCGTCAACTCTCTCTATCTCCAACTCGCAAGCTGAAAATGCTAAGCCTTCTTAACCTCGAGATCTAGTGACTAAGGGAAACTGAACTGGCACTCACCAATTCTCGACCACAAATGTTAAGTCCTCGTCACCGCAGCGACTTGGAGATAGTGGTAACTTAAAAACTTTAACCCTTGTTGCGTACTTGCCAACATAAAACTGTTTATCTCAAACCAACCCGAGACCTCGCGACCAAAGCAATTTCACTAACAATCTCCAGCTTGGTAACATAAAATGCTAACACCCAAAAAGCTAGAGACCTCGCGATGTAAACCCAAACCAACTTGTCGCCAACTCGCGGCTTGATCATGTCTTCAGACATTTTACCTCATGAGCTGGCGATAACCATAAAACTTAACCACAAACTATCTGGTCGCTAGCTCGCAACCTAAAATTTTTAAGGCTTGGATGCTGACTCATTCCTGAGGGACTAGTTTGAAGGTTTCTCTTGAGTCGAGGTTGATTAGACAAGCGAGGATGACAGTTTCAAAGGCATAAAAGGATTTGATAGCTTCTAAGTTAGAGATAGGAGATCACAAATTTCTCTGAGAAATAAGAGCTCAGGTTGCTTGTTGTCAGCGATTTTGAAGCAGAATTTGTCCAATCAAGGAGGAATAAAATTAGAACAAAATCGTTCACAATAGATGAGCCTTAGCGGGATGCAGTGGATTTGATAGGCATGATGATGACTTCTAGGAATCTAGAGTCTACAGTCATGTTGAAAACCACCAACATGATAATTTTTCACGTGAATGCAGAATGAGCATCACCAAATGAAGTGTGAAAATGTTATAAATACAATGGAGTGGTGACTTAATTGGTAGAAGAGAAAATAAACCTTTTTCATTTTCTGAGAGTGGTTTTTTTCCTCAGAAAGGAAGATTATGTTTGAGCAGGATTGTGCATGGAGTTGTACTTGTTGTGTGCTCTGTGATACCGGATGGGTGTTTTTTTGTTTTCTTTTGTGTGAGTTTGTTTATTGTCAGAGGGGTTGTGAAAGTGAGAAGGATTTCCAGAGGGGGTGTGAAAGCCTTTTTTGTCAAGAAGGGCCAAGCATGGTACATCCTCTGCTTCTACTCTGCCATAGGATCGCAAGGGGTTTGAAGAAGGAGCTTGCAGAGGAATGAAAGAAGGATTTGTTTGGGTGGGGAGTGGTAGCCAGTCATCTTTGTGATGAGATGGAAGTTGCAACCCCCCCCCCCCACAATAGATTACATTTACCCTAAAGCTCATGTTTCCACTTTCCCTGATCGTGGGCATGAAGGCGCAAGTTCCTCTTTCCATTTTCTCTGTTCCTAGGCATGAAGGCTTCCTCTTGAATTTGGAAATGATCTGATGGACTTGGACAAAACGTAACATCTCACATTCCATCAGAAATGAAGGCATTGGGGTGATAATGGCATGGCTCAAGCAGTTTTGCAAGTTGTATAGTCATTGGGGTTCCTTTTTTGGTTCTAGTAGTGATTCTAGAGTCTAGGTGAAGGGAGCAAGTTGCATACTATATAGTCATTTACAGAGCAAATGAAAAGCATTTAGTGTCAAGCTTTGTCTATATATAAATTTATTTTTTGTATAATTCTATCTCTTTCAAATGATCAGAATCATGAGATTTAATTTTTTTCATTTGTTGCATTGTTATGGTGTATGTAATTTTTCATTTAATGCTTCCTAATCCTATTATGCCCAGGAATGCAAAATTTCTGTTAGTCTGGAATCATATTAAATAATTAAGGATTCACCTTATTGTAATTGGTGGGCGGATTATAGACAGTCATAGAACACCTCCATATATATTACATAAACATCAATAGCATATAAAATCATAAGAGTATTAAGAATGAAAGTATTAAACACCACAATAGATTATTAGATAGGAATACAATTATACAACATAATTAGTAAAACATCAAGACAGCAGACCAGTGCCTTATCCTAGGGCATGGAGTCACTTACAATTCAAGACAACCTGATAATAAACTTCAATAAGATTCATTTGCAGATAAATAGGAATGAAATTATGAATAATGCCATTACATACAGTTACACAACCTAGATTCATATGTAAACTAAAAAACCCTTGACCATTCAATTCACAATGAAAACATAAATTCAACACAAAGACAATTATGTGAAGATCGCATTGTTCAAACTGCAAATGATATTGATATTATATTCATAATGATATCAGAAAGTAAATTCACAATGCGATTCAACTATGCACTTATCAAATTCTTGAACAGTTGAGCTATTATAACTATATTAATATAAGAGTTTTCAAGTTCAACATCATTGATCAATAAAAGTGGCAACCTCAACCTGAGGATTCAACAAGCTTAGGATTACTATGAGGAATCTTGGGTAGCAACCTCAACCTAAGATTTCTTCTTTGGCTTTAGCATGGCTTGCCACCTGTCCACCTCTTTGTCTGTTGGCCAACTAAATGCCTTTACCTCTTCCAACTTTGCAACTGAATCTGCCCATCTGGCATCTGTAACTGCCCTGGACTCAACAATAAACTTTGCATGGTCAACCTCAACCTTGAACAGTGAATCAAGCAAACCGTTAAGGAAATCAACATCAACCTGTTCATTTACATGCTTGATTATTTCTTCTTTCTCCATAATCAAATCAAATTCGCTGGTCCAATCAGAAACTGATTTCAAATCTCCATTACTACCATAAATTGAAGGCACCAATTTATTATAACCTTCCCCAAATGTCTGCAATTTTTCATTTATAAGCACATCCTTCCCTGTGAAAAATGCATAAGCTGCATTCATTAGCTCCACCATGTCTTTAGTGTCACTGATCTTGGGAGGGAACTCATCACTATACATCATTGCAATATCTAGGTTATCCATTAATCTGCTTCTTCCTGACCAAACATTGAACAAAGGTCCAAGAAAAGTGACAGCCTCAGAGGATGTTTTGCTTGCCTCTTTCAAAGAAATGTGCATATCATGCACAACCATCAATTTGTCTTTCAATACACTAATCCTGTATTTCAGAATTCCTGACACAACGGAGATAGCCTTGACATTTTGTTCCTTTTCAAGCTTTTCAATTTTCCCTGCGTATTCCTCCATTTTTGCTGTCACATCAGCTGGTATTTCTTGTACTTGTTCTATAATCTGTATTGGAGGGGGCTCATTTGCAATTTTTTCTTTCAACTCCACTAACTCTTCCTCAAGAGCACCCTTCTTCATCATTGTCTCTTCATATTTTTTAGACAATGCAATCAATTGGTTATATGTTTCTGTGTATCTTCTTGACAAATCTATGTTTTTGATAAATTCATGAAAGAAACTTGAGTAAAAAATGAGGCAATCTCTGTGTCAGTTGTGTTCTTCAAGTTCCAAATCATTCTATCAGCTTTCTTTTCTACTTGGATATTTAGAAGGTGGGGCTTTTGAGTGGAAGGGGCCAAAGACCAAGCAGCAAGTGTCTTTGACTTAGGATTAAATCCTGATCCTCTTATTACATCTCCAATTTCAAATTAAGTTCTAAACATTGGGTCCTCTTGCTTCCTAATCTGATCAATAATAAAAATAGACTGGATATCCTAGTCAGGCATCATAATCATACCAGTACTCTTTATCAATTGTCTTGCCTGTTCCACAGATATTTCCTCCCTATCAGGATCATATTCCTGCAGTGCCTTGATGATCTCCTCTTTCTTTTCTTCATTTGCTTCCTCTATGATCAGATTTTGTTTTAATTGATTTTGTTTCAACCTTGTCAAAAAACTTTTAAATTCATTTGACTTAATAAAGTCATCATCTTTCATGAACTCATTTGACAACATCACACGCTCATCAAAGCCTTGAGCAAGGGCTTCATTTGTTTCTCCCTGTTCTTCATTCTGCCCTGCTTCTCTAAGATGTGTCCTTATTTGATGAAAGTAGTGTCCTTGTTCTGTAACAATTTCTCTAGCAGGGTCTCTCCTCACAATTGTACCGACCTCAGTGGTTTTTTGTTTCTTTGCAACTGGCACTCGGGTAGATTGAACTTCATCCCCACTCTCTACATCATCAACAGACACACTAAGTGGCCTCTTGCCATGTGAAGAATGTCCATCTTGGGGGTCTTGCTACTGAGCAGTCACTTTTGGAATTTGAGGCATTTGTTCCATCAGAGTTTCATATAAACTCAGCATTTTGTTAATCCTCTCCAGGTACGAGCTATCAGGGCAAAAACCTGAGAAACTAGGGTCAACAGCCAACAATTCTGCTTCAACTCTCATCAAATTTTTCCATTTTCTTCTCCTTTCTTGTACTTCATCTTTTCTCAGCAAATTTCTAACCATGTCTTCATCATCCAATGGTTCATGGTCCTTTATTGTGGCCCAAGGTGTCATTTTTGGCATTGCAACTTTAATAAATTGTTCTGGATCACAGAATCTAGACACAGCATTAACCAACCTATATTGTTTAAGGAAATTGTTTACTTCATCAAAGGAACTCCTACCAATGGTAAAATCAGATGCAACCCAAAGCCTAGGAAGAAAAGAACCCTTCCTATTTTTATCAAGGTATTCTTTTTCAACTAGGGTCAATTGCCAGATAAACTCCATAAAAGCAATCCTAATTGGAACAAATTTTAGTAAAATATGGGGAGGCTGAGGACACCCATAGACTCTCATCACAGTAAAGTTATCAAAAAAATAAAAGTCCCCCCAGTTATGTGAAATAGGCCAGTTTGGAACATACTGGTAAGGTCTCAAAACTCTCCTAACATTAATTGACAATCGTTCCCTATTTATTCCTAGCATTTCCATAATTGGCGAAACAATCAAATTTTCAAAGAAAAGGAAAGAAGAATGGGGAGAACTACTATCCCAAACCTGGGTCCATCTTTGTATTGGCACTAAGACACCGAATTCTTCTGTGAAAAGCTCCAATTCTTTATCCACGAACTCAACATTATAGAACAAGATTAAATGCATCAGCAATGAATAATGCTTGAATGTAGGGTTGGGTGCACCACTCTGAAGTTCAACTAGAGCATTATGAATGTCTTCAACCACATAGCCCACATAATCATAATCTTTGTTAACATATGGGTGTTGAATGTCCATAGCCATCATCAGTAATTCAGCTGACGCTGTTGAATCTCCATCAAAACCCAACACTCCGCATAATCCATAGATTGTACAATGCATATAATGGTGGAAAGGTGTGATGTCAAATGGTGGTTTGATACTCTCTGGAATTATAACCGGCTTCTTATTCACCCTAGGCATGTATCTGGGCATTGCATGCTTCTTGATAACACCTTTGTATTTGTCATAATCCTCTGCAGTTCGCTCCAAATCTATATCTGTACATGCAGCACCAGTAATCTGGAAAGCTTCAACAAATCTAGCTCTGTTAATTGAAACTAGGGCAAACTGGTTCTTTCTTCTGATTACCCTAGATACTGGGCAATAGCGTTTGCCCAACTCTTTGATCAAATCCACATCAACATACACATCTGGCACAATTAACTTTGCCATATTTAAATCCCAAGGGTTTGACATCGGGACACCCTTAACCCTATTTTTCCAGAAATAATGAAATTGAGCAGAACCAGTCATATTAAGCATGGTAGGGTTTCTGCATTGGCTCCATAAATCTCTCCATGCCAAATGATTTGTATTCAAAGCAACGGAAGTCCCTGGCATCAAATCTACAAATTCATCTTTGTATTTCTTAACCATCGTTTCCTCAGTGGCACTGGGCTTGGAACCTCCAGGTCCACCTGCTCCACTTGTCGTGGCCTTGGACTTGGGCTTGGAACCTTCAGCACCACTCATCGCCTGACTCATTTTAGCTGCAAGAGAAAAACTTAACCAATTTTCTGAAATTTTCTCACACCCAACACTCTGAATTCTCCAATGTTGTTGCAGAGCTCAATTCACTGGATTACCTCGAAGATAGAATGCATTAATGCAATTATACAAAACCTCGGCTCAATCATGCAATTTATGGTATTTACTATTTGAATTTTGGGCGCCGTCACTTCTCTCAAGTCTCAAGTCTCATTAATTGCCACACTTGCATGAACTAACTAGTAGCTAATGTGGCATAATGACATTAATTCAAACTTCAAACTGAAGTACTCGAGCGAAATTTGAATTCATGCCCTTCTATTTGATTGGCGATTGGCATTCAAAACTTTTACAGAACCCGGCAAACAAGTCCACATGTTAGCGAGTTAGCAACAATGCTACCAAATCCTCTTAATCGCAAGCTCGCAACCCCTTTTATGAATCCTCAAATAATCTCGCGAGTGAGTGACAACCGTTGATCTAACAAGACAACTTATTTCATCACAAGCTCGCAACTAGAAACTTAACTTGACTTAAACCCTTGCGATCCCGCAACAACAAGACACTTAACCGCCTTCGCATGCTCGCAACACTTTTTGACTTAAGACTTCCAAACCCATGAGCATGCGATGACCACAAAATCGGACCAAAACTTACCTGTCGCCAGATCGCAACTTAAAATGCTAAACAACTTCAAAAACTGCGAGTAAGCGACTTAACCGCATCGCATGATCGCAAATTAAAATGACTTAACCGTGAACACCTCGAGACCTTACGATAACATAAAATCACACCCAGATGCAACCTCGCAACATAAAATGGTATTTGGGCACTGTCACTTCTCTCAAGTGACCAAGTCTCATTAACTGCCACACTTGCATGAACTAGCTAGTGTGGCATTAATTCAATTAAACTGATAGAATGCATTAATGCAATTGTACACAGTACAAATGTCAAAATCTCGGCTCGATCGTGTCAAAACTTTTACAAAACCCGACAAACAAGTCCACGTGTCAATCCCCATCTTTAATCGCACACTCTCAACCGGTTATAACAATCAGGAAAGGAACCGACGAGTTAGCGACAATGCTACCAATCTGCTTAATCGCAAGCTCGCAACCCCTTTTACGAATCCTCATAGAATCTCGCGAGTGCACGACAACCGTTGATCTAACAAAATAACTTATTTCATCGCAACTTGAAACTTAACTTGACTTAAACCCTTGCGATCCCGCGATAATAAGGCACTTAACCGCCATCGCATGCTCGCAACACTTTTTGACTTAAGACCTACAAACCCGCGAGGATGCGATGACCACAAAATCAGACCAAAATTTACCTGTCGCCAGATCGCAACTTAAAATGCTAAACAACTTCAAAACCTGCAAGCAAGCGACGAAACCAACTAAGCTGCGATACCAACTACATCGCATGATCGCAAATTAAAATAACTTAACTATGAACACCTCGCGACCGTGCGACAACATAAAATCACACCCAGTCGCAACCTCGTAACATAAAATGGTCAAGTGCAAAACATCTTGCGAGCTAGAAACAACTAAAATCTCTCAGTACTCGCAAGCTCGTGACTTAAACTGACTTGATGATAAAGGACCTATGAGCTAGCGCTAACCATTAAACATGTCTGACCAACCGTTTGACCACACTTGACGTTGACATGGACAAATAAATAGAGGACAACTTAGATTTTCAATGCATGACAACTTCGGTTTACTAGCCAACTAAGACAAAAAACAAACACAAAACCCTAATCGCCATGAACATCATTTTAAGCATTTAATGTAGAATAGTAGAAAGGTTCTAGGAGTAATAGTTATGCAATATGAATAATTTTATGGATCTTGTGACACAAATTTGTTGCATTTCATGTTCAACATGTTACATAATGTGGAACCAAATACCAATTTACTAATAATTCAATTGTTTAGTAATTATTCAAATTCACAATTAAAAATATGAAATAAGTATCCGTTCTACTTCTGATTGACAAATTCAAGGAATACAATATCAAAAATCATCAATGACAACTATAGTATTGCAATTTTGCAAATTGAAATTGTAATATGACTCAAGAATTGTAGTATAATTATAAATACCTATAAACTGATTGCTAATTCACTTCAATGATTCAGTCCGACTGTTTGAGGCTTCTATATCCCAAATGGACTCAAGATCCGGAAACTGACTAGTACTAACAAGTTCATGTTCATTCTGAGTCGGGTATTCAAAAATGTCTTCATCTTCATGCTGACTCTGAGTCTGCGATCCATCATATTCATTTGTCTCAGCACTAGCAGTAGAAGTAGCACCACCAGCTTTTAAAGTGTTGCACACCCTTCGTCTATCACACATGGAATTCTAGATTGCCAGTGCCCTATCATATGGAAAATCTCTAACATTATACTGGAAACAACCTCAAGCAAGTTTCCAAATTCTTGTCTAATTTGTTTATGATCTTTGATTTCAAAAGCCCTAATGCACTGAAAACTCTCTCATCTTCCACCGACCCCAATATCATTGTTTGACATAAATCAACAAGTTTCAAATATTCTGGTATTGCAATACACAATGCTTCACTTTGATCTATCCTTTTCCAAAGCCTTGTGATTGATCCAGGTTCAAATGGATTCTCCAAGTTAACCAACTGCCATTTCATAACCAATGCAAACTGTTTACATTGTTTTCTAAGATGATCTGAATTTAAAATTCATTCTATTGGTTGTCCATTGCAATATACATCTTTTGAAAATGTCAATATCAATTCCTCTAGTTTTTTATGATACATCTTTGCATCATTTGGATTATCTCCAATTGAATGCCAAAATTGAGGATACACACAACCCATGGCTTCAAGTATTTCTTCTCGAGGGAATCTTTCTTGAATCTCAGTTGAAAGTTCATATGCAATAGAATTCAAATTATCACTAACAGATTTAACAATCCTGTCAAAATCTTCCTTTTTAACTGGTAGTGCTCTGCCTCGCTTGCCTGTCTTAGATTGGTGCATTGGTATCTAAAATCCTTTTACAAAGACACATAACTCATTTTTTGTATTGAAATGTAAAAAAATTTCAGCATGATTCAAATCTGTAATTATCTACCACCTAAAAAAATTTGGGCTTCGCCCTATTAGATCTAAATATAGACCATCCAGGCTCAAGCATGTCATTTTACGTAGAGTGCTATACTCATTGATATACATAGTTCTGTCGGGCTTTCTTAACAAGTTTGTTCATTGAATCCAACATGGGGAGAAGACTAGCTAAAGTTAACAAAGTCTCTATATCACTTAACTTATGTAAGAGATCAGGAGCTTTGTCTACTGTGAGGCGTTGCTCATACATTAGTCCAATCAAGGATTGATATTATGTTATAACTCGTTCCCCTGGTCCATGCAAGGAGGTCCATCTGGTCTCAACATCCCTGAGAAGCTTGTTTCCTTCTGTTACTCCCTCAGCAAAAATCCAAAATTCTACAAAATGTTTAGGACTTCGGCAGAAGTATGAGTGGAGCTCATGGACCAGATCTTCAACTTTTGACACTATAGGGAAATTGCTTACAATTCTATATGCTAAATTCATTCGATGGGCCATACAGTGAATGCCAACCATGTATGGTGCAATACTAGTTTGTAATCTTGTGCAAAGATCGGTCCTTTGACCTTGCATTACTGCAGCTCCATCAGCTCCAACACACACCAACTTCTTGGTAATTGTCAAGTCATCCATACCAGCAATTTCATTCAAAGCTTTCTTAACTTCCAAATATAAATTTTCTGCTATTGAATTGCCCCTCATTTTACGAATACAGAGTAGATGAGCTCGATGGACGTGTTCTTTTACGGTATACACATGCATACAAACCCAAGCAGTGTTATCTACTGCAGTAACTTCATCTATGGATAATGAAATGAAATTTGACTCTTTTACACTCTCTTGTAAATTTTCCTTTTCCACCTCAGCGAGATAGTTTGCCATTTCCCATCCAACGTTTATTGACCAATGTGACATAGGATAGTGAGGAACATTCAAAAAAGATAATAAATTACTAAATTCTGGGAAATCTTTCATAGGACGCCCTCTCGACATAATATGAAAAACAACACTCATCTGAACAGTCTTTGCTAGGTTTGCATCTTTCGCTGCATGTTCAAGCCCAGCCTTGATTGTATTTCCAAATCCACTATTACGAATCAATGTCGTTTTGTGGTTATGCTCTTCATATTCCGCGACATACTTAACATGAAGACATTCTTCCTTTGATTTCCATCTTACTACTCATGTTTCCTTTCCGTCTATGATTTGTTTTTCATAAACCTTACCAATATGCTTTTCTATGGTGTCAAGCTTTAGCTGCATCTTCTTCTCTCTTTTAGTTTTCCAGCTACAAATCTTACACCTGCATTCTGTTGGTTGTTCATCATTGTTTGGGACCGGTTCAACGAATGGGTACTTTGCTACCCAATCAATCTTAAAACTCCTTGTCATCTCCCACTCTCACCCTAGTTTTACTTTCCTTTTTCTTTTCTTCCTACCAACATCATCTTCAGTACTAGCATTTGCATTCGCCAATGGTATCTCATTGTGTGTATCCCTTAGAACATCTTCTGCCGTTTCGGCATTGTCATCCTCATTTGATGCATTTAACTCAATGACAATCCCACCTTGTGGTACTGGTGGTGGTGAGCTACTGTGAATGGGTTCTGCAACTACAGAGGTTGATGGACCAGAAACTTTGCCAATTCCAAAAAAAGACTTTATGGTACTATATTTAAGTTTAAGTTTTGGGCATTTTGATGGCCTCCCAATCCCTTCAGTTTCACTGCCCTGAGGAGTCTTACCCTTGTCTGACATCCCAATCCCTTCACCAGCCTGAGGAGTCTCACCCATGTCTGACTGTGACATCTTGAGTCTTGACCTCTCACTACGAATTAAAAGTTAAAACTAATACTATCAAGTATGAAGAAATGATTACTCACCTTTATGCCTTCTCAATTCTCTAAATCAGGAATCGGGAATGAATGCCTGGGCCTGTGTTGCAGGATTGTAACTCTGGCCCTCCACCCTACAATGAACTTCAACTTTCCAACTCAATTTGCAGAATGCGAATTGAGACTCGAGACTCCGAGAGCTCCCAATTTACTAATCAGATATGAACAAATTGTAAGAAAGAGTGTAAGAAATAGTGTATTTATAGCAATCCATGATTGCATTTTTGGCGAATTACGCGAGCGTGCAATGAACATTTAATTTAAGCGGGGCGAAATGGGTCCTTGAATGCTTATAATGTTTTATTTGATATTGGCGAATTTGGCCGACGCATGCAATGAACATGTAATTTACCATTGGCGAATTAGGTCCTGGGTACGTGGTCGTTTAACTATTGTTGGTGAATAGCGGAGGTGATCTAATACCCACATCCAAGTGATTCCAGGCAAATATTACGGGCATGCACGTCGATGGGGTGTGGTCATTGGTGAAGCCAGTTTCAATAGTGTGTCGTTAACCCCGAAATTCTGGGCGATTTGACCATGATGGTGCCCAAGACTATTCATGCGGAATTCGCCAATTGGCGAAGATTCACCACTAAAAAACTCTCTGATCATGACCAACCACAAACATAATATCTAGCAAGTAGAAACAAAAGAAAACACGACTTATGTGGAAACCCTTATAGGAGGAAACCATGAAAAAATATTATTTTTTTATTGAAAACTTCTTACAAATTTCAATAGGTACCAACCCACTAGAGACAACAATCCCCTTTAGATGATTTCACAGGCACCAATCCCCTAGAGACACCAATTCCCACAATTGAGCAACAATTCAATAAGAGACACCAACCTCCAAAAGAATGAAATGATGAATGTTTGACCTTCTTCTCCAATAAGATCTAAAACCCTTCACAATTTTTCTCAAGAATTTCTTCTTATAGGTAGTATTTACTCTTAAGGTCTACATAAAATGTTCTTCAAATCCGCAATAAATAGTCTCTAAATCTATAACAACTTGCCCTTGAAGTTTGCAATAAAGTTATCCTCAAATTTGCAATAATTATCCCTTGAAGATCTACACTTAGGTCTATTATAATTCGCCATTTAGGTCTGCAAAATTTTTCCTCAATGTCTACTCTTATGTTTGCTCGAACTTGCCATTTAGGTTTGCAAAATTTTTCCTTCAAGACTACTCTTAAAATCACCTTAAATTTGCTTCCAAGGTTTGCTCCAAATTTGATATTGATGGAATGATATTCAATTAATTTCTTGCTTACTAACCCTCAAACCATCCTTCATTTATACCTTACAAGACACCTCTTTACCAAAAGTTACAGCTCCCCCAAAACAAGTTGGCCATCATGCATTTAAATTTTTTTAATTTTTTTTTAGTTACATTGCCCAAAGCACGAGTGCTCAATCCTAGGAGGTCGACTAGAATTCGTATCATTTTTTTAATGCCTTTTAACCTAGGTACCAAATAAGGAGGCATTGGCCCAAAATTATGAACCATGGGTCAGCCCTAAATAGATATTGATGCTCTGCAAAATGGGGAAAGATTAGACTAGAACCTGTGGTGGAATAACACACAAAAACCAAGAAACTGTTAATGTTAATCAACCAAAAACTAATCTAAGCAGACATATCAAAAGAGACACTAAAAACATGAAAGAATATTTAACTAGGAAAGCAAATATAATGAGGCATCTCCAAATGCCTCCTAACATGCTCTTAGCTCCTTCTTCTTTGTTCCTCTCCTCTCCAAGTTCCAAACTAGTGTAGCTCTCAGCAGCTTTTTGCACTATGGATGCTTATGGAGGTTCAAGATTGAAATGTTTTAACTATGCTATGCAAGTGTAAATAAAAGCTAAAATGAGATGCTAGATGCTAAAATGATTTATTTTAGACCAAAATAACAAGATATTAATGGTTTACGCTAAATGCTCTCTAAAATTCTCTATAACTTAGATGCATACAAGTTTTCAAGATCTGGATTATGAAGAAATGGGCTCTATTTATAGAAAAAATGGAGCAATGGATGGTTGAGATTGACTAATCTCAACAAGGGTCAGGATTGAATGATATTCAATCTATGTGATGACTTTCAACCCAATCCCAGGATGACAAGTGTCCATATGAGATAGGTTGAGAGGAGAGGGAATAATCATTAAATGCTTGACATGACCTGAGAGTTAACTTGGGAGTTAAGGTCAAGGTTAGGTTGAATGAATAAATTCTTTATTCAAAGAATAAAGCTTTTATCCAATGGATAAACTCTTGTGCAAAGGCAAAAAAGATAACCATGGTTAAAACAATAAATGCTTGAGGATACACATGAGTGCAAGTTGAATTAACCATAAATGGTTATGTAAGAGCCATTAATGGTCACGCAAGAGCCATTAGTGGTTTTGGAAGACTTTAGAGGTTAGATTGTTGAACACACAAATCATTAAATGTTTTTCAAAGACTTTGAAGTCTTTGAGAAGTGACTCCAAGTTGCTTAGGAATGTGACAATAATTAGGGGATGGATTAGGCTAATTAGGAAGGGTTTAGAAGGATCTAGAAGGGGTTTTAGGAATGCAAGTGGATTTGGTGGGTGAGGGAAAATAGGATTTTAATTAAAATAAAATTCATTTATTTCAATAAATGGGTGCAAGTTGCATTTGTAGGAAAATGCAAGTGGGGGGATAAATGATTTAAATAAATGTTTTATTTAATTTATTTAAAGGAGGAAAAGAGGATTAAATGAAATAAATATGTTTTATTCATTTAATTGATTTGTGAATTTGGTTGAATGAATTAATTAAAAGTAAATTGAATAATTTATTTAATTAATAGGAGAATGTTTGAAGATGAATTAATTAAATATTAATTTAATTAACTGATGGCTAGTGGATTTTTAATCAAATAAATATGAATTATTCATTTAATTAAAATGGACAGATTTACGTGACTACAGATATAATTTTAGTTATTTAAATGTAAGTCAAACTTTTCATTTGAGTGCCAATTTAATTTCTTCTTATCTATTGATGTAGTCGGCTATAATTTGCTTTAATACTTCATCTCCTTGGACATGTGCTTTGACATCAATGACAAAAAATTCTAATAGAAAATAATTGGGTTAATATTCATAGGTTTTTTTAATAATAGAATTATAAAAGATATTAAGAAAATAGGCAATTGAATATTGAACTAGTTGTTGTAATGTTGCAAATAATAATAAGACACTATACAATTAATGAGAGAAGATTGTTACATTTTTTTGATATAATATTTTATGCATAAATTGAAGTGTGAATTTGTTTAGTAATTCAAATATGGATTTTTTATAGATACATATTTTCATATAATGCTCAAGAAGTTACAATTATATTTTGTATGTATAATCAATACGTCAAATTTGTTGCTATCAAAAAAATATTAAAGTTTATGTACGATATGTAAAAGTGGTAGGCTAAACAATTTTATGAGTTAAACATTGTTTTTCATAGGTATTTTATTTCTTAGGATTTATTTATTTATTAAAGTTAAAGCCAGTTTTGAAGGGGACCTTGAAACCCTTTAGAAAACATTTTCTAACAAGATAAGCACAACCAATTAACAACAAACCATTTGCCTACATACTCATCCCATAACTTTAAGTTGATACTCCTCCCAATTTGCTTGTACAAGTGAGGGACAATTATTATGAATGCTTACTAAAGTTGTGGGAGTAGTATGAAGGCAAATAAAGAATTATCTTAGTATTGGAGCGAGGGACATTAATTTCACTAAACAAAGTATTACCTTCATACAATAAGTGAGAAGGCTTTAACAAGGTCCCAATTCTCTTCATCATCTTCTATATTAGCCTGCTCTTATTGAGAATCACTTGAAATTTCAATATCTTTAAGTTTGGGATGTTGCACTCTAGCCAACCTGGTAAATCTTCTGACACTCATTTTGAGTAGGGCCCTAATCATCTCCATCTTCTAAGTTGGTGGTCATTTTCTTTGTAAACAAAGTCATACCCACAAATTGACTTGTTCCCTTTTCACCATATCCACTTATTTATTACTCTCATGGTCACACATATCACCATGCACACACTATCCACTATGTTCTAAACTAGTTCACAATTGTGATGTTGACCTTGCAATCTCACAAACAGATTCTACCTAAATTTAATGTTGTAAAATCAGACATGATTAGCTTCTCATCTTTATCCTTCCTACTTAAGCTTGACTAAACACAAACTTGTGAGCTATGCTATTATGTCCCCATATTTAAAGGTATTCAATGCATTCATCCTAATCATCCATAATTTGAGAGCTAAATTCGATTATCATTCTTACTTACACACTTCAATTTCCAAAGGCATTTGCATGGTTGGAGATTGTTATATTCGTTCATTATTCTATTTCCAAAGATTAATCTAAGCAAACATGTCCTTGTGATACATCAACCCTTTAAGATGTTTAAATGCTCATTTACAATAATAAATAATCAATCAATCTATAAAGGCGCTCTATTGAAAAAAATACTATTATGATAAAATAATTAACATTATTAATCAAATGATAACTTTTTCTAATTCAATATGAATACAAAAAATCAAAACACATTACATTCTTCAATGATAATAATGCATATTTCTTACTTGTTGATAAGGGTGTAATTCAATGGTCATGTTATAACATTGTTGTGGTGCCACCAAGGTTCAAACACGTGCTGAGCCATTGAATTCACATGCCATGTGCCTCCATTAGGCTAACATGCTCACAAGATAGTTGTTAGATTGTTGTGCTCACATATTATAAACCTTCATTGATTTGTGTATTCAAAGATTTAAACAAAAGTGATAATGCCTTAAGATTAAGACTTGCTAATTGTAACCTCAACAATAAAACTATTACAAAGAATAAAACCATTACAAAGAGATCTTCCAAAAGTGATCCTTCTAGATTTGAATTAGTCTAAAAACCCAAATAATCTACATGATAAAAAAAAAACATATTTCTTACTGAAGAAAAGTAAACAAATTCTTCAATGTTTCAGTCCTTGTATATGTCTTGTATATGTTGTTATATATAGCTGGTTATGTTTCAGTTTTTGTATTTTTGGATGAGCTGATTGTGGTCATTTATAGCAGCCCTTATTGCTAAAGTTTAGCTGTAATTGTGTCCCTTCTTTTCTTGCAATCCTATTAGATTACAATTTAATTTTATTGTATTCATTTCTGCATTCCACACGTTAATATTATTAAAGTCGTCTTCAAGCGTGTAAATAGAAAAAAACTTTCTTTTGAAGGGAACATTATCGCGTAAAAAACTACATTAATCAAAGAACAGTTTTCGTACGAGGGTTTTTTTTGGTTAATCTAAGTACAAAATTGAGACAGTTATTTACAAGGATCTGTAAACTCTCGAGTCCTCGAGTCAGCATATTCATCCCTGTTACTATTGTTCGTTCTTTCTTATCGGTTTCGAATTCCGGACTAAATAATTAAATTGCATGCTTTCTCTCAACATATAGAAATTCATTTCACTAAATATGAAGAATAATAGTGAAAATTAGAGCGCATAATCGACCTAAGCCAGAGAATTATTGTGGGCTTATTAGCCATGCTTTCTAAGACTGCTCCCTCTCCATACCGAGATAGGACAGCAGAATTCCATAATGTAGTTGGAAGATTACGGAAATCATCTTCTTATAACCCTTCTTTTTCTCTCGAGAATGGAACCCTTAATAATCCAACAGGGCTTCATGGGGTATCTCTACAATCTGAGTTTAACAAAAGAGCATCCAGGATTGGACTTGGCATTCATCAAACTTCACAAATGCTTTCAAGATTGGCTCAATGTAAGTCAGAATTATTCACATGTGTTCTTTCTTCTCTGGTAATACATTAGGTGAGGTTATGATCCACCTAATTCGGTTTGGAGAAAGCTTGGGTGACAGTGGTTTAGATTTTAAATCTCGGATATGCTCAATTGTATGTATTAATCTTTGTAAGACCATTTTTTTAACATTTTAAATTTATACAAATTTATCCTAGAAAGCAATCTAGGACCAGATTTTGAATCTGGGTCGTGCTCAATTGTATGCATTAAACTAATCATAGACAACATTTTTAATATTTTAAACTGTGGATCATGCTTACTGTACATCATTCAACTAGAATTGGGTCAGATTCTGAAGTTCGGTTATGCACAAATGTACCCTATGAAACAGGGTTTATGAGCCTATTCACCTTATCGAAATGAGTTATTCTCCGATATGCCCTCTTAAACATCGATCATTTCTAAAATGTACCTTATTAAACTTAGGTATTGCTTCAATATTCCTTTGTCATTGCGCTACATTTTTGCCCTAAATTCTTTACGTCCTGCACCAGCTTATTGGTGGTCAGAGGGATTTGAATTGAATGATGTGTTACTGGTCTCCCCCTATACAATTTCGCCACAATTCGGTTGGATTTGTTTTTTTCACACCTTTTGCTTGGAGTACTCATTTAAAAAAAATATATGTTAAACATAGGTTATGACTTCACGACTCAGTATCACACACCATCTTTATAGCGGGATATGTTTGGTTGCTATTTTAATTATATTATTTGTGCTATTTTTATTAGTTAGGCTTGAGTTTGTTCAAGTAGGACTCAATTCAATGGAATTGAGGACTCGCAAGTGGTTATCTTCATCTTATTATTACACAATCCTGAAATACAGACACATGGAAGTCATTAATAATTATATATATTAATCATGTGTAGCATCATTAAACCCATACTGCTCTAACCCATCTGTAAACCCATACATAGATGGCTGGCATTGTGGACTATAAAAGATATTATTATTATTATTTTATCAAGACAAGCTTATAAATTGCTAGTTCAACTTGGTTTTTAAAATTTAAATTTTGTAATTCACTGGGTTGCATCATTAGAAACACTTTATTCTTTATAACAATGGGTCTTAAAATTTTGCTTATGTTAGCACCTCTTTTCTGTCTGTTTAGCACTTCCTCAAGCTTTTTGCTACTTTCTGGGTAACTTTTGACAAGATTAGAGTTCAATTTCCATCTCAAAGCATCATACGGCAATAACTGGCTGGTCAGATATCCATGCTTTGCTTTCGTTGGCAATTCAGACAATTAGCTAAAAGATCTGTGTCTTGTTTCTTCCTCCTGAGCCAAAACTCAACACCTTTTCATTTTGGATGCACCTTGTGGGTTCCAAGGTGAGCTTGCCCCACTTGGAGATCTAAATTGTTTAAATTCTGAAATTTCTTGGTACTATGATTCATTATCCTAGTCACAAAATCCCTTTTTGTAATGGGATAGTTGTGATGGAGAATGATTTATTTTTCTTTGCTTCTCATAATTGCTACAGTGTATGTTAAAAAATTATCTTCCCACTTCCGTATTTAGGGATGCTATTATTTTTAATGGGAGGGGATAATATACAAATATCATGCTACATGTGGTAAAACCATGAAGATCATTATCTCAAGGAGACAATTTTTAGCTACTTACTAAATTGTGACTCAAATCTTCCATTCCAATGATCAAGACTTAGGGTTTAAAATCAACCTGTTTATTACTTAGTAACGGATTTTAACACAAGAATTTTCTTCCCAGTTTTAGTAATTCCACATATTCAGATTACTCATCCTACAACATTGTCAATCGCCCAACAAGTAAATTCTATTTCAAACACCAAGAAAAGAACTACGAATCATTTCTCTTATGTACTCCAATTATCACAATTTGCCAGAAAACCCTCATAATTACAAACCACTATCCTTTCTAGCAAATGGACATTCATAATTATAAACATCTTCCTTTGATGCTATAAGTATACAGTATAGACTATCCTCAATTTCATTACTTTAAAAGAGAAGATATAACTTTTGATAATCATGCAGCAGTCAGCCAAATCAAATTTCAGACATAAATAAAGGAAACCAACATTAAAAACATTGAAGCTCTTTTCATTATTTAAGCAAATCTAGTGAACTGATTTTAAGGATTTGTCTACTTGTAACACCAAATGATGACTCAAGTAAACCTCATTTTTCCCATTGTAGATACTAGAAAACAGCCAGTACTGGTAAGTTAACCAGAAATTTATTTATCTATATGATTTTTACAACACAGAAAATTCAGAATGATATAAGAATTTATTATTATTTAAACTCAAGCTCATAGTTATTGAGAATATTCCTAATCAAGGAAACTTTATCTACTAAAAGGAGGCAAAATACCTTCACATTCTTTTCAAGCAAATTTCTCTTCCAGATTAATAAATCTGCCTTTACATTATTCACCCTTTTCAAGACAAAATAGGAAGTTAAGAAAGGCCATCATTTATCTCAAGATCTAATCAAGAAGTAAAGAAACTCTGCAAGCCCTTCATGTTGTACCTCCATTTTGGATTTTGCCTATTACTAACCTTTAAAATAACCATTTGCACTTAAAAAGATATGCCTTCTACGCTTCAAAGTCCCAAAAGCTACATTCAAAATTATTAACAAAGTTCAAACCAAACACATGACTAAGGTTTCCTTGTATATTTTAAAAATGACACATTAAAAGATAAAAAAATTAGATTAAGGTTTTAGGGGTTCTATTGGGGTCTCATCCCAGCTAAAGCTCAATAAATAATGCTACATAAACATGCTGATATCACACCTACACATTCATAAAAAAGCGCAGCCAGCCAGCCATTACAAGCTTTCCATGATACAAAACTAGGCTATAACACAACTACTAACAACATACCTTTACACTGAACCAAAAATCTTTGAAGCAATTTGGCTTTAAACGACCCTTACATTGGGATGGTTGTTTGTAAAGATTGGTAGCTTTTGCTGACCTTTAGTTGTTTCTCTTGGCTGTCCTATTTTGTTGTGTATTGCTTGTTGCTTAATCTTTCTTTCTGTACAAGGGTCTGGGCCCTTTCAATATCCCTGCTTACCTTATAAAAAACAACATATGTTTACACATCAACAAGGCTGAATATAAAGCATAGCATAAACAAACCACTACAATGCTATTACTCTAATTACATGCTGAGCCATAAAACCCTATACCAACTTAAATGATAAAATTTTAAACCACACCAAAACCAGTGCCAAATCCACTGCTGATGCAGACACTGCAATTCTTTTGCTCCCCAATGCTCCATCCCTGCATGTTAAGGCAAAGACTTCCACTGCTGATTAGTCCTGGAAGAGTTCTTGAGACATTCACCAATTCAGTTGGCAGAATCTGAGGCCCCACCACATTTGCAAGCCCTACAAATTTGATGCCTGTATGAACCCCTGCCCTTTGCAAAGCCCTCATGGTTTTACCATCCTCTAACACTGGTAGCGTGAAACCACTGAAAGTCTACAGAGTTCCTTTATTATGACACAAAACAAGTTGCTTCAGCATCGAATTGATATCTTTCCAAAAAGAATCCAGCTCTTGAACATGCTCCATCATAGCCATTAACCTTGAAAATGTGAGACAAATTTCAACGTTCTTCGACCTCACAATTTTTTATTTTTTATTTTGCTCCTGCCCAACAATCTTGGGCACAACATCCTCATTGCGGTTGTCCATCTCATCTCTAATCAGAAGGAACATTTCCAGTAGAATCTCCTTGATCTCCACTTCGTGCAAAACACCTTTTAGCTTGAGCAGAAGTTATTTTTAATGGATTCTCTACTCCTTATCTCTCTTGTGCAAGCTGCCTGCCCTAAAACCTCTTAAATAGCCTTTAGCATACCCTTTGACCTATAATTGAACATCCTCTTCAACCAGATGCCTTCGACTCTTTTGGCCCCTTCCAACATCGGGACTCAAAAAAGTAATCTTTCATAATACAAATCTCAAACTTAAGCAAAACTTCAGGAAAGATTAGCAACAGTGGCAACTCATCACAACCATGATTAATCCATAAACAAGTTGTTCTTCCTAAATTTCCGTAATCAAATTCATAGCTTTCAAACTCAGGAGCAAGGAAAGAGACAACCTGGTGGTTTTCGTGTGTGGGTGGGAATTCATGTGTGTCATCCACTGCTTCATCAGGAGGTCGAAGCTAGTGATGTATCATCCCACTTGCATCTGAAACATGCAACATAGAATTCCAATCCTCAATAGGAACATGGTGGCGAAATTTAGACTCAAATGGAAACTTGGAAACATGAAGTATTTCAACCTTTAGCTCCCTTTGAATCTTTAGTAATGGGTCTAGCCCCGACCCAAATTGCACATTGTACTCTGGTTCCATCTTGGTGACCCTTTGATCATCAAATATTTCTTCTTGCCTTAAGTTGCTCATCATTTCTTCCATCTTGAGCATGCATGGATGAACTTCTTCATCAAGGACTACTCCTCCTTGAAGTGCACTGGAATCACTTCCCTCTTCATGTTTTCCTCCTTGGATAGATGAACTTTGGAAATCTCTTGCACCATCTCTACTTTGAGCTAAGTCCTCCATTTCTGGTTCTTGATGATCTTCAATAACTTGCAATTTTGTATATTCATTCGCTTCCATATGCTGACAATCGCCTTGGGTTGTTCTCCTTGCTTGGATGTATTACATTGCTTCTTTGATCTTTACTCCAACGGCCTCTCATTCTAGTTTGATGTACGAATAATCTTCATCCACTTGAATGCTTGATTCAATTGTACCATCTTCTTCCAATTTTCTTCCTTCACAACCTGATGATGTTGCAAGGCTTTGTTCTTTTGATGCGGGACTAAGATGCTCGTTTTAGATGCATTTCCTTGGTAATTTTGATAATCCCAACCGACATCTAGCTTGGTTGATGGCCTCTTCACATATTGAACAAGTGAATTTTGAGTGAGGTGCATTGTTTCGGCACCAACAAGGAAGCAACACGCTTTCGAGTCGTTCATTGCCCAACTCTATTTGATTTTGAATTCTCAACCTTAACCTTGAGAAAGGATCATTTCCATTGACCTCATCGTCAAGCTTTATGCACAATTCTAGTTTTGGAACATCCCGTAAGAGGAGTTTCCCTTGTAGAACCAAATCTATCCCTGACAATAATGTCAAGAAATTCATCTCATCATGCTTGGTGGTTTCCCGAATCCAACACCTCCCTAGTAAGGTGAATCGAGACAAATTCTTGGGGTGCAGTTGTGCGTTCAAATCTTCTTGAATCTAAGTGATGTCCGCAAGGAGACTGTCCTGATAGCAAGAAATATGAACAATTGCCCATCCATAAGAAATCGTTTTTTTTTTATTTTTTGTTTTTTGATTATTTTGGATTTTCTACTTTTTACTTTTTTTGGATTTTCTGACATATAAGAGATCTAACATATCTCTGATTTGGCACTTGAAAGCTCATACTAGTTCTAGCCAACTTGAATTTTTGCACTTGTGAAAATGAACAATTTGATGTTCAACCCTCCTTCTAGTGCCAGTTCTGTTGACGTGCGTTTTGTGACCACACCAACACAGAATAAAGTTTTCCAACAGTCACTTCACTCTCTCTTGATCAAAGTTCAATTGTATGCCAAGATTGCAATAAGTTCAAACAATTGACTCCAAGGTTCCGGTTATACAATGGATGTGACTCAGTTGGTTTGATGTGATATGCTGGTAATCCAAGGGGATTTATGCTTGAATCATTCTTTCACTTCTTTGTTGTGGCTGGAACTTCATCATCATATATAACAATCCTATGATGCTTCTGCTTCGAATGAAATGAACTGGAATAAATCAAAATTAAAGGGGAAAAGGTTAGAAGGATCTAAATCTACTCTTAAGGACAATGATATCAATGGATAGAGCTCTAATGGACGAATTCCAAATAAACCAAGTTCTGCTTCGCCAAGATTAACTACAACTCCACAAGAACTGGTGCAATCTTCCAAGGATGTTAAAGGATTTTCACATCAAGAAAGTGCATTTGAATACCCAAAACGGCGCAATCCAAACGGCTATCCACAATTGAACTTAGCACAAATTTGGTGGCTCAAGCTAACTTTACACTGCAACTTATAATCAACAAGATGCAAAAAGTATGAACCATAGAAATTCACCAAACACCATAACATTCTCCATTGAAATCAAAGCACTACCCTACTTCTACTCTAAATGAGGAAGCTGAAACCATGCAAGTTTTGAAAAAATAACTTAAGTGGACACCATTAGAGAACAATGTTTCATTGTTTTATCTCAATAACTTATCACAACAATTTCATACAAATCTATCTGCTTACAAATGAAGGGGTCACCCCCTTATATAGGCCTCCAACCTTGATTACATGCAAACCCTAGTTAGGGTTTGATTTAAAAGATTCCACACACAAGATGCAACAAGGTGGGAATAAACATTAATGACCCATCATGCCCATTATCAATTAATT
Source organism: Cryptomeria japonica (assembly GCF_030272615.1). Lineage (NCBI taxonomy): Eukaryota > Viridiplantae > Streptophyta > Pinopsida > Cupressales > Cupressaceae > Cryptomeria > Cryptomeria japonica. Next base: position 570,827,757 of record NC_081412.1, on the reverse strand, counting down.
ACATTCCTGCCAAAAATGGCGTCCATTGTGCATTAAATGCACCTCCTCTTTCAAATTCATCCAATGTGCAATAAATGGACCATCACCTCCAAAATTGGTTGCATGCAAAAGATGCTCCACTATCTCATATGACGGCTGCCATGCAATGAATTAGCCGCCACCTTGGTTAAATATTTCTAGTAATGAATGCACCACTATGCCTTCATGTACTCAATAGATTCTTGCCATGCAAATGGACCCCGTTGTCATTTATAATTTTCTTGGTTGTGCTTGATTAATGTGGAATATTCTCTTTGCATGTTGCCAACTCATCTTTTACAAGAATCTTTCCATTCCAGGCTCACAAAAGACATTTCGGAAGATTATCCTGCCTTGGTAAAATTTTAACAAATTTATCCGCTCCCGCAGGAATCCTGCTTGTCTAGAATTTAAGGAGAGAGAAAATTCTTGTCAAGAGAATTTTTTCATCTTGAAGGAATTTTTTCGTTCTTATCTCGTTTTGAAGGAGATTTTTTTATCAATCCATCACTTCCTATTTTTTAGGATTTTTTTTGTTTTGAGCTCCGAAATTCAAGAGAGAATTCTCTCCTGGCCCATTTTTCCTTCATCTTGAAATTTCTTCATCTTGGGCGCATTTCTTTCTTGAGGAAGGAATTTTATGAAATTTTAAAATTTTCCTCCCAAATCATGTTTCTGGATTTTCTACTTTGTCCTGGAGAGCATTTGCTAGGAAGTGGAGGAATTTTGGAAAATTAGACTTTTCTTCCTTGATGTCATTTTGGCGCCCAATCTTGACCTTGATTCTACTTCACCCCTGAGGAAGGAATTTCTTCATGCCTTAGCCAAATTTCACATTTTCCAAGAATTTTGTCCTGAAGGAAGGAATTTCCAACACTTAATCAATTTTTCACATTTTCCAAGAAATCTGTCCCAAAGGAAGGAATTTCCAACACTTACTCAATTTTTCACTTTTTCCAAGAATTTTGTCTTGAAGGAAGGAATTTCCAACATTTAGTCAATTTTTCACTTTCCTAGAATTCTGTCTTGAAGGAAGGAATTTCCAACACTTACTCAATTTTTCACTTTTTCCAAGAATTCTATTGTGAAGGAAGGAATTTCCAACATTTATTCAATTTTTTCACTTTCTTGGAATTTTCTTCACCTTCTGTGAAATCTATCGTTGAGAGAGGAATTTTGACTTTTTCCTTTGCCTTGAATTTCCTTCTCAATTTTATGTTTGGGCAAAATTTCATGTTGAGAGGGAAATTTTGAATTTCTTCCTTTGACTTGATTTCTATGCCTTTCTTCCAATGTCAATTCTATGTCTTGGAGGAATTCTTCATCCGGAAGGAAATTTCTTCCTTACCCCTGTCCAGTGCTTCATCTCCAACTTGGGCACTGAAATGACCTTGTGGGTGGAGAATTTTGGTGTTGAAAAGTTTTTCCTGAATGACCCCATTCTAGCGCTCTTACCAGGACTTGGGAGCCATTTGGGCATGCTATAGGAATTTTGATCATGGAGGAAAAATCCTCCATGACCCCATTTTGGCACTCATTGTCTCTTCTTGGGCGCTGATTTGATAGTGTGCAGGAATTTTGGGTTGGCGGAAAATTCCTCCACACCCCCTATTTGGCACTCCACCCCTATGCTTGAGCGCCAAACTCATGTATTGCAGGATTTTTGGTCATGGAGGAAAATTTCTCCATGACCTCACTTTGGCACCCAATCTCCTTTGGGATTTATTTTCTGGGTGAAGGATTCTTGCTTGACTTTTTCTAGACTTAGCCATTTTTGCACTTTCTAGATTGGGATGTGTTGATGTGTTTTTTATGCACATAACAATACAGAATAAATTACCAAAGTAATTTACCCTCTCTTGAACAAAATCACCTCAGATGCTAAGAATGAAATCAACTAAAATGATTCCAAGGTTTCTACATGTCAGGTCTTGACGAGTGGGTAAGTTCAGTGGTTGATGTGAATTGTCGTGTTTCACTTGGGGGCTTACACAAATGTTTGGATTATCATGAATGATGCGTTATAGGTGTGTTGACAACTTAAGATTTATCGATATGGCTCTGGATTTACTTCTTACTAAAAAAAGGACAAAAGGAATAGGGTTCAGGAAATCTATTCTAAAACTAGGAATGTAGGAAATGATGAATGGATAAAGTGGAATCAAACCAGGCAAGATCTCACAATTAGGTATTGACACAAGCTTAGTGCAATCGTCTAAGGTATACTTAAAGATTTTCAGGCTATCACCATCAAACGTTAACACCATCTAAGTTGATGCTTGTCAACGGATGAGTAATAGTTGAAGTTATGCTTACTCAAATTCCAGTTGACCACACAAGGCGCACTTACTAGCGGCAAGAGGCTAGTGGTATGGATTAAGGATTCCACACAAATGAATTCAACAAATCTTTCACTCAATCTAACATACATGAAAATAAATTCTAATCTAAATTCTAGTCTAACTTGGAGGAATTGAGAACCATGAATGCAAATACAACACTTAAAAAGCAAAATCACCAACAATTGAACAATGATTAGGATTCAAATAGCTGTAGCATATACCGACAATTCTACAAAAACTCTCTCTTACAAATGAGAGACAAGGGGGCATATATAGAGTCTCTTACAAAATAGATGGCCCAGATTGATCTAAGATCAACGACCGAGATCATGCCAACAAAACCCTAGAATTGCCCTAATTAGGGTTACATCAAAAATGGCACCACCAACATATGGCCCAATGAAAAGATACCTAGTCATCATATAGGGAATCTTCTAGAAGATTCCTCCATGCGTCCCTCTCTCTCCTAGCATACTCCAAGAATCTAGCCAATACTTAATCTAACTCCTCCATGGAAATGATCACGTCCAGTGAATTCGAGCAAGCATTCAAAGTATTCTCCCATTCTGGCATAAGCTTCTGCGAATTATGAACATGAATCAACAAAGAGACCAAGTCATCTATCTGACTCTTCTTCAAAGAGTCCAACTGGCAAAAATACATAAGTTTCATCTTGTCTCTTAATTTGGCTAAGTGTAAACCACTAGCATCACTAACATCAACGCTCAATAATTCCTCAATCGAGGCAAGGATCTTCATCTGAATGTCCTGAATTAATCCTTCCATCTCCATACAACTCGACTGGGCGTTATCATAAGTTGATTTCTTCACGGCTAATGCACAATACCAGCCATGGAAATTATCTGTCTCCACTGTGCACAATGTTCTCACTGACCAAGGTGAAACTAGGAATCTTCTTCAATGCCTGGAGGCGTGGAATAGTCTTGTCTTGAATAGGCCGGAATTCTTCCCAAACTCCCTCAAAATACTGGATTTTGAATATAAGCTCTGTTGTCCTATCATATGCATGAACAAACTGAGTAAGGAAATCATCTGCTTGCTTTCTTGTGCTTTCAATCCACTTTTCCACCTCTGAGTGTGTACCTCTCGCTACCTCGTAGTGTGAATGTATTCCATGGTCAACTGCAATAGGGGAAATAAGGGTGGGATCTCCACGCCTTGTCCCTGCAATATACTCTCTAAGTCTAATATTTTTTTCTCTGTACTTTTCATTCTCTGCAACCGCTCTGTCTAACCTTGCATTGATTGCCTGGAGGTTGTCACCAATCTCTTGGAATTCCTGTTCTCTGGATGTACGACCAAGGGTGACTGAAGTGATCTGGAAATCCATAGGAGTAGCAATGTCCGCTGTCACTCCTGCAATAGGAACAACAATTTGCACAATCCGCATTCTTGTCTCATCTCTAGCTATGTGCGACAAAATCTCCGCTCTCTTGGGCTCCTTCCCCTTAGCACTCCTAGCTAGGTAGTCATCAATATCATCAATAGGCTGTACCTCTATCATTTGTTTACTTTTCTCCATACTTCTCCTCAGCCATTCAGGAATAACGGCCATCTCCATACCATCATCAAGACATATTTCTCGATCAAGTCCTTTCAGTGCCGAGATAACATCCTCATTGTCATTAGGATTATCCCTGGTTATCCCTGGTCCAATCATATACTTCATTTCCCAAGCTAACTTCCAAAAGGACAGTAGGGGATTCCGGCTGATCATTATTCTCATCAGGTGGTGCAGATGTCGCTGTGGCATGGAATTCCTGAATATTCTCTGGTAGTATCACTGTGTTGGAACACTGCTGAGTCTCCTTGTTCTGTTCTATTACTTCAATCACTTCGATTGATGAGACATTGGGAGGGGGTGAAGGAATGATAAGTGGAATCATAGTTTTCTGTTTCTTCTTCACCTCCTCAATCTTCTTCCCTCTGGCCTTGACTTCTCCTGGCGTGTTCTTCCTTCTCCTGGGAGCTTGACTCTCTTCGTCTGCATGAATCCTGACATCACTGACAATCCTCTAATCATCCTCGAAAGTAGACTCTTCCGGTTTCATCTTTTCATAAGTGAAGGGAACACCCATGTCAACTAACTTATTCATCTGTATATCCACCCATAGGCGGGAGAAATTCAAGACCTCTCTCATCAATATATTCAGGTCAATCTTTTCTGACTTTGACCAATGAGGCAATAGGATTTCCTTCTTCATTTCACTCTCATACTGTGGATGTGTATGATCTCTATCATCTAATACTTGATCAGGAATGAGGAAAAGTCCACACTTCCTCATGAAATCTATTGACATTCTGGACCACATTCTTCTCTTCACTGCTTGCTCGTCCATCAGGTTAGCCCAATAATCTTCTATGTCAATCTTATGAGTGAACTTCTCTCCTCTGATCCTTCCGACCTCCTTGTCTAGATCAAATCTTTCTCTTTTATATGTAGCAAATCGATAGAATGCAAGTTCCTCACTCGCAGTGCTGGCGGTTATGGCGGATTGGCAAACCTCTGACGTCTTCCCAACTGAAATAGGGAATGTCATTCCTGTCCTGTGCTTCTCTCTCTGGATAACCTCGAACTCTAGAAGCTGTCTCACCACTTCCAACAATATCATTCTGTCGGTAGGATACCTAGGAAGTTTGTAAGGTTCAGATTGAAACCCATGAATCCTGAGGTATGTGAAAGTGGGAAACTGTATATACCACGATCCATAATTTTCTATTAACTCTGTTGCCTCTTTGGACAATTTTCTGTGGAATCCGCCTTGCAGCATCCGTGTGTACATAGTGAATGCATAATTCACTCTCTTATAGTCTTCAATTCTATGCATGCTCAGCTGGGGGTAGCATTCATAACTCTTGAACTGTCCTTGCCCATTCCCGACTTCACCTTTGCATATTAATCCTCTGTATGAAACAAACTGTGCAAGCAGGTACACCAGGCAAGAAGTCATGGCGAATGACTTGGACCGCTCTACATTCCTCAGCTGAAAATCCAGATTGTCACTTATAATCTTGGACCAATTCACTAGTGTTCCTCTAAGACAATCCTGGATGAAGTAGAACATCCATCCATCAAATATTGCTCCCTGCGGCATCCCCATCACTCTGTTGAGTAAGAATATCAAATCACTATATTCCTCCTTAAAATCTATGCACATAAGTGTCTTGGGAGCCTTGGAATGATGAAACCTAGGCTCAATCATCCACTCTTTGTTAATTAAATTCTTGCATACACTCATCTTCTTCGTGTATCTTTCTGCATAATCCTCCTTGGTCACATCCTTCATGTCTGTTCCGCGTGGAATTCCGAACACCTCAGCAATGGCATCTTCAACAAGGTAGGCGATGACAACGCCTTTAGGACTCTTGATCATTTTTGTGAGCGGATCATACCATCGTGCACATTCTAGGATCAACTCACTGCACTGTATGGATTGTGGAAATCCAGCGGCATGGAAAATGCCACTCTTCATAATATTCGTATATGCTGGGGAAGGAACCTGATCTCTGACTCCGAACATCCGACGGTGCATCTGGTTGAAGTCCAAGAAATGCATGTTTTTATCAGCGATCTCCTTCCATCTGGATGAAATCTTAAACTCTGGATAAAATCCAGTCTCCAGCGTCTTCAATAGTTCTTTCCTTTTCTTATATCCTGACTTTGACATCACACTTGTACGAAGCTCGAAGTTAGACTTAGGAAAATATTCGTAATAAAATTCCTGACTTTCTAAAGATTTAGTTAATTTACAGCATGGAGTTAGGAAAATAATCCATACACTCGGTAAATTATAGCAATTAAGTTCAAAGTGTGACAACACTAAGGCATGGAAGCCTTCCATAAAATTCATTTATACCTCCTTATGCTTAGAAAATATGCAAGCTAGAATGCAAAAGAGTATACCGGATTGATGATGACTAAGGAAAGGTGTGAAAGGTTGTGTTTTCACACAATGAATGTTTGAAGACACCTTCCGCAGTCAACAATGGAGGTCAAATTTCTGAAGACAACCTGAAAATCAGACTTTCAAAACATGTTGTAATCAAATGTGCATAATCTTGATAAAAATCAGTTCTAATGATCAAAACAATCATTTTCTGGAATGCAAGTATGGCTGGTAAAAATTTTTATTTCTGAGGACAAGTCTGAAAATCGGATACTTCAGACTTACCAGCACCTTGCAAAGTGGTTTAAATCCCTGAAAATGATGAAAAATGGCTAAGGGAACAACCCCAAGCAAATTCGCCAAAAATGGTTAGGTGGTTGGAAATGAAAATTTCTGAAGACAACCGCCTAACAATGGAGTTTCAGACCTGCAACAGCGATAAAATGGTCTAAAAAATGCACAGAAAACTCCATAAAACACCTCCAAATGCTAAATGCCTAAGTTGGAATTGGCTGGGCAATAAAAACTTAAGTCTGAAAATTAATGGCAGCCATTAATGGAGGTCAAAATCTGAAGCAAACCTCAGATCTGAAGCGAATCAGCAGGATGAAAATGATGGCAGCCAACAAGCATGCACGAAAACCATCAAAATGTGGCACCAAATCACCTCCTTAGCAAAATCGAATTTTCCCAACTATGGCGCCAAACTGAAATCTGAAGATTGATGTCAATGGCAGCCTTGATCTGCAGTAGCAAGGATGGCAGCAATCTAAAAAATCGCTCAAGTTGGGATTGGATACCCCAAACACAAAAAATTGCTTTCCTTAGCAAAAATCGAAATTTTCAGAATTCTGAAAAATGTTGTTAATGGCAGCAATCTGTAGTAATGAAGGTTTGAACAACAAGCAAAAATGGTGGAAGGAAAATCGCCCAAGTCTCCAAACATGAAATTGCCAATTTTCACCAAAAAATGCTAAAGTTTGAAAAAATCGCCAAACTTAGCAAAATCGAAATTCTGAAACTGGTCTTTAATGGCAGCCAAGAGGAATAGATCAGCAAGCTGAAAAAAATGGAGGAAAATAAATCCTCAATCCCTCACTTCACAAAAACGCCTTGCTAAAAAAATTCGCCCAACTTGGAGAAAAATCGCTTTCATGGAGACACCTGATAGAAATAATAATAAAATAATGCTAAGTCTTCTCACATATACTTGCTTTCACCTCTCACTTTCACCACACAAGCAATGTGGGATAAAACACTTGTATAAATACTTGCTTGGTGAAAACCTAACTTGCTTCTAGAAGGTTCAAATATTAAATAATTATTGCAAGTTATTAAATTTTGCTTTTAAAATATTAAATAATCGTTAATAATTATTTAAAAACAATTAAAAATGGGGCTTACTTATTAAAAATATTGCAAATTAAATCCAAAATAAGCCTCTAGGGGAAAATCGATATAGGTTGGGATTGAAAAATCCCTTCAAAAATCATTAAAATGCCAAAATTTACCCCATAAGGAAAATTCGACCCATGCTTGGATAAAAATCCATGCTCCATTTCATCAAAATGCACACAAAACCCCCCCCTAGGGGAAAATCGATATTAGCTTGGACAAAAATCCACACTCAAAACTCACTTAACTTGAAAAAAACCTCCCTGGTGGAATTTCGACCTCAGTCTGGATGAAAATCCGGACTCAAAACTCTTCAAAAATATTCCTAGTGGAAAATCGATCCCTGTCTGGATGAAAATCCGGACAAAAATCCTTACAGATGCTCTCAGGGGAAAATCGATCCCTGTTTGGATGAAAATCCGGACAAAAATCCTCACTTAGTTGTCGCAAAAATTCTGGCGGAAAATCGACCCAGGCATGGAATTATCCTCGCACTCCAGTCTGCACTCTAGTCTGCACTCCTGGTGGAAAATCGATGGCAGTTTGGATAAATCCTGACACTTAGCCAAATTTTAGAACTCCCAGGGGAAATTCGACTTGGGTATGGATAAATAGTGGGGGAAAATAGTAGCCAGTATGGATTTCAGGGGAAACCCATGTGTAGTATGGATTTTGAGTGGGGGAATGGGTTGGGTAGTCTGGAATGTGAGGGGAAAAGCACCTCTAGCATGGATTTTGACCCTTTAACCCTTGGAATATGAATTTCCCTTAGGATTTTATCATTTTAACCACTCAAAATCACTTAGGAACATTAAATTTAAACTGGACTTAGGCTAATTTTCCAAAATATGAGCGAAACGCTAGGAAAATATTGGAATAAAGTGCGAAATCAATTTTAATAATACCTTAGGAGCGAGAAAACAACTCCAAAAGATTTGTGAATATCTTGGCACTTTAAAATCACTAATGCGCGTGTTTAAAAACACGTTAACGTTCAATAGGTTTACACTTAGCAAAAACTTAGGATCATTAAAATATCAACTTTTTGCAACTTGATCCTATAACTTCAAAAACCCTAGACGACACTAGGCATAATCAAAACTCTGAGACTCGGGCACGGGAAACGCAAAATTGCCCACTAAGCAGCCAAAACCCTAACCTAACAACGCAGAAAGCCGACAAAGAGGGGGTCCCCGTTAGCAATGGGGCGATGTGTGAAAAGGTCACAACAGGATGCCATCTTGGATTGAAGTGGATTTTCGTGCCTTAGGAGATTTTTCAATGCCTTTCCACTTCTGGAATGAATTCCACACTTAGCCATTCTTGATCAACTGTTTGCTTTTTCAAACTTTTTGGATTTAGGCAAATATTTAGGAATGTTCAGTCTCCAAAAATAGACTTACTAAAAATGGTAAGTACTTCAAAACATCAAAATTAGGGCAAACTGGGGTAGGATGGCACTTACTAAAAATAGAAACTTGCTAAAAATAGGAACTGCTAAATATAGTAATTTGTTGGCATGATCTCGGTCGTTGATCTTAGATCAATCTGGGCCATCCATTTTGTAAGAGACTCTATATATGCCTCCTTGTCTCTCATTTGTAAGAGAGAGTTTTTGTAGAATTGTTGGTATATGCTACAGCTATTTGAATCCTAATCATTGTTCAATTGTTGGTGATTTTTCTCTTCAAATGTTGTATTTGCATTCATGGTTCTCAATTCCTCCAAGTTAGATTAAAATTTATTTTCATTTATGTTAGATTGAGTGGAAGATTTGTTGAATTCATTTGCGTGGAATCCTTAATCCATACCACTAGCCTCTTGCCCCTGGTAAGTGCGCCTTGTGTGGTCAACTGGAATTTGAGTAAGCATAACTTCAACTATTATGCGTCCGTTGACAAGCATCAACTTGGATGGTGTCAACGTTTGATGGTGATAGCCTGAAAATCTTTAAGCATACCTTAGACGATTGCACTAAGCTTGTGTCAATACCTGATTGTGAGACCTTGCCTGGTTTGATTCCACTAAATCCATTAATCATTTCCTACGTTCTTAGGTTTAATAAGAAGTAAATCCAAAGCCATATTGATAAATCTTAAGTTGTCAGCACACCTATTCCGCATCATTCATGATAATCCAAACATTTGCATAAGTCTCCAAGTGAAACACAACAATTCACATCAACCATTGAGTTACCCACTCGTCAAGACCTGACATGTAGAAACCTTGGAATCATTTTAGTTGATCTCATTCTTAGCATCTGAGGTGATTTTGTTCAAGAGAGGGTAAATTACCTTGGTATTTTATTCTGAAATGTTTTGTGCATAAAAAACACATCAACAAACCCCTAACCCTAATAGAAATAATTGGTCTTGTGGATTATATTTCCAATGTTGTCTAACATGATTGTAGGATCAAATAAGGATTTATCTTGCTTAAGATATTTTAATTGTTAAAGCTATAACCCTAACTATATTACATTTCTTAATTTGATTAAATTTGTGATTTTAGGGCAAGATCCAAGATCATACCAAAAGGGGACATTACACTAATTGCACTTGCACCTCACAAATAACCTCAATAGGTGCCTTATTGCATCCCACAACATCATGGGCGGGTATGTGTGCAAGATGGTATTTCAATCTATTAATGCCTCCATGGCAATTTGTTTTGCAATTTGCACATTTCACCTCTCCTTTTTTTTTACCTAGGAAAAATTTCAGCATGTTTCCAAGCTAGGTCCTTTCTAACTGGGGTTCTAGAAGTAGACATTGTGAAAAAAAATGATTTGAAAAGCTCAAGGCTGCTGCAATAACACAATTACAAAAAATGAACATTTGTGAATTATCATTTATAATTATTAAATTAATACAAAAAAATGTAGGTTTTGTTCTTTCTTTGATCTAGTAAAGCAAAATAGGAAAAATAATTGAAATGTAAAAAAACAATGCAATTTTTGGTTAAAAAAAAGAAAGCTTACCTCTTAAATCAAATTTGAAATCAAATGAAAACTCCTTCCAATCGTTGGTATACACCTCTTGATGCACCAAATGTAAGTATGAAGCTGCCCAAATGCGATTGGATGATGGATTTTTGCTCTACCTCCTTGTTAGTTGCCCCACAATGCACTCTTATTCTTTGTCACATCTCTCTTTTCTCCTCCTATTTTGCCAACAAAATGAAATGACAATCCTTTTAGGGTTGTAGAGCAAAGATAAATGAAAAAAAAAGCAACTTAAAACCTTTTTTTTAATGTCTTTTTTTGACTTTTCATTCTGATTTTGCTGGCTGAGTCCAACTGATAGGAGTCGCTCAAACTCGGCGACTCTCACCTAGATTTGGTTGAGTTCGAGTATGAGCCCTAGTGATTGCTGAGTCTTGTTTCTCGAGTTCTAATATTAAATTAAGTGTTAAATATTTCATAAAGTGAATTTTTCCAAGTTGGATGCCTAGGTTGTGGGGACCGAAGTTGTTTTTAAAAGGTGTTAAGGGGGGCTTTTTTAAGTGAAATAAAATATTGAAAAATTATAATGCTGCAATTTCTCTCCAATTTCTATAGATTGGAGTTTGGACTCTTATTTCACCGTGGACAGTTTGCACCCATAGATTTACTGTTGGAATGAGCTTTTGGAGTTCTTCTAGGAGTTGTTGAGGATGAAAATCCCCTTCAGTCTTATTGGTTTTGGTGGTGAGAGACCCAACCTAGTTGGTCGTATTTGCATGCAAGAAACACAAAGGTGCAATGAACTTTTCAAATTTCCAGGGTTTTATGAGATGAATATTTTTAAGATTAATTGATTTGCAATATTTTCAGTGATTTTTGGTGATGGTTTCTTGGTGATTTTATGGGTTTTGTTTGAAAGAGGGTTGCAGATGTTTGCAGCCTAGCCATGCACTCATATTGTGCAGGTTGAACCCTAATTTCTTGGACACCAGGGTCAGAGGAGATAAAGAAAAATTGTGAGTACTGATTCTTTCCATTGGTGATTGTTTTCATGTGTTTTTGAGGGCATATTTTGAAGAGATTATTTTTCCTAGTGAGATTGAACTTCCGGCAGGTCTGCCCTCTAGCTTCTAGCTTGGTGTTGGCTTGGGGATTGAAGGTTTAAATTGCCTCGACTTTCTGGTGTATTTCCTGGCCATAAGGGGACACCTATTTCTGAAGGAGTATTAGAAGTTGCCATATTTCAGTATGGGAGGCAACAGAAGTAATGAAACCTTTCCATAATTAAATAGCCCTTGTGTTTTGGTGCTACTGTCTGTTGTAGCAGAAATTTCTGAGCATATTTTCTTATCACTAAAGGAGTCTTCTGAGTTGGAGTTGACTGATTTAAGGATATGAGTGAGTTGATTGATTTAAGGATCTGAGTGGTTTAAACTTTAAAGTGCTTAGACATACATTGGAGGTGATTTTGGGCTCTATTTCTGCACTAGGGAGGCCTATCGATGGCTATAGAATGATGTTATCCTGGAGCTGCTGTTGACTGTTTCCATTTTTTACCTGCCGTTCAAGTCTGAATCAATCTGCAGTGCCTTATATTCAAGGTATTTAATATTGTGATTGATAGTTCAACATATTGTAATTTCCTGTTGTAATGCCTCATTGAAATGTCACATTTTTCATGAATAAATGTAAGCACATTGTATGTACATTGAAAGGATTCCAACCAGACTTTCTGTCAGCAAGAAACTATTATTTGTTTGGTCTATGTACTGTTCCATTTAGCAAAAAATTCAAAAAAAGATCAGGGTTGTATGTTACAATCTCGTTTATAAATAGTGTTGGCTCAATATTCTGGAGCACCAACTACAAAGGATTAGATTATTCTCATAGACTATTATCTCATTTATGAGGTTCAATGTGAGTAACTTCTTCAGGTTAGCTCCTTACTAGTGCATTATATGCTATAGATTACTGAAAGATGTCTAGGACTAGGTTTCTGTTAGTTATAAACGAGCAAAGAAAGATTAATACAAAACAGCAGAAAGCTAATAACATAAACGCAAAACACAAGTTTAACGTGGTTCACCACTAAGTGGCTACGTCCACCAGAAATGCAGGGAGTTCTTCTATTAATGAATTATGCAAATACAACACTCTACAATACATGACTGTACACGTCTATATATACATTCACATTCAGGTTTGGAATGAAGAGTTAGAGAAGACGAAAGGTCGTGACCATTGGGCTTCACATCCCAACAATCTCCCACTCGAAGCTCAATCGGCACAGCCATGTCTCAACATTCCCTGCATTTCCAATTCTTCACCTCGCAATCACGCGCATCAAAGACTTCAATTTCGTCAGATTTTGCTCACAGACTGTACGAATTAGTCTTTTCCAAAACAAATCGCAGTCAAAGATATCTCCTCCTACTAAAAACTCAGACACAACTCCACTTTTTGGATGTTCAAAAAACACTCCATCATGATCACCTACTCCTGTGCTCCCCTTCTCTGCAATTTTCACAATTGGCAAGGCTTTTATCACCTCTTCATCTGCCGTGACTCTTTGTCTCCATTTTGAGTCCTGCGTCTCCAGTAACTGTAGTTTGAAGACCAATTCTGGGTCTCTGCATGCAAACAAGACTGCACTTAATTCTCTATATAGAGGAGTAACGATGTCTGCGTTTTCTTCCATCAACAGGTAATCCCTGTCATGAATACCATCATATGCAGTGCGACTATCGCCTGGCATGAGTGAGGGACCATTCTGCGCGCCTTCCTGAATCACTATCAATTTTTGCATATCAACTAACATATGTGTGCCCTTCACTAGTCGAGCGTATCCATTCTCTATTGGGCAATCACTTTCAGTTTTGTTGAATAAAACCGGTCTAGCTAGCCTTCGACTTAGAGCATCTTTTTCACCATTGTATCCAACACACCATGGATCCACCATTACCAGATCCATATCACAGTGAACACAGCCACCACTCCTAGAAAGAATATGACTGTTCTTCTTATCCTTTGCAACATCAAATTCGAAATAGGAAAACATTCTCTCCAATCGATTAACATCGAGCATAACAGTTTTGCTGCCAAACGAAAAAGGTTTTATGGGATAATGCCTGCCCATGGCCTCCGACCACTCCATATGCTCCTCATCATCACTACCGTAACGGTCTGCATCATATTCCTCTGGCGCAAAAAAAACCACATTATTACCCTGCGTGGACTGCTGAGACTCTGCCGCAAGAATGTCTCTGCTCTGGTCCACGGTATCGAACCTAGTATCGGTAGCAGCAACTAAGGCTGGAGGCAAACGCTTCTTTTCAGATTTTTCAATGGAATTCGCCACAACAGTGGGACAATCCTCATCCTCTAGGTTGTCTTCACTCGCCCGTTTCTGCTTAAATAAAAGGGACTCCGCAAGGTTTTTGTAAGGAAGAGGGATATAGCCGATTCTCATGGGTGTTTCAGGCTCAGGAGAGGCTTTAGCAGAAGACTCTTTTTTCTTCTCGCTTTCTCTGATTTGTTTTCCTTCTTTATTGATAATTTGGAAGGGCCTTACATCGCCCAACACAGCCTCCACGACGTTGTCGGTCAGAATCCCCTCTTGGTCCTCCTTCAACCAAGGAATCAGTACAAACCGCGACATGGCATCCATGGGTATCTCCTTATGCCACCAGAAACCTGGCCTCTCATCGTTTTGTTCTCGAGAACCTGAAACATTGTATAATGTGATAAAAATGGTATTGAGGGCAGCCAATTCTTTTTTCAGCTCTTCATTTCTTTTTTCTACAGAAAACTCTCACTCTTTGGTAAATTTCTCTTTCAATTCTGCCATTTCATCTTCCATACGACATATTCGCTTTGCGAGAATAAAATTTTCCTCCTGCAGTTTCTCAATTCGTTCGTATAGGTAATCTTTCGAGCTGTAGGCCTCACCTTCTTCAGGGTCATCTTCATTCCCTAGTTCTGAGACTGCATCCTCCTCACCCCGGGAGGCATCTTCCTCATCTTGGAAGGCAAACAAACCAGTCTCTTCTTCTTCAAACAACGAATACAATAAACCCTCTTCTTCTTTAGATGAAGTCTCCTTTTCCTAGCCATCCCACCAATGTCGTTTGGTTTCAACCTCCACTTGGACATCACTCTCGACCGAGTCTAGACTGCCAAGAAATTTTTCGATGACTGATTCGACTTCATCATCTGAATCGTCTTCATCATCTGAATCTTCAGCCTTTTTGTCGATAACATAAAAGCACCCAGCTCCGGGATCAAACACAAAGTAAGGGCACCCAGATCCGGGATCAACTATCCAATCGAATCCCATCTCTGCTCAACATTTCACCGTAGCTCTGATACCAATTGTTAGTTATAAACGAGCAAAGAAAGATTAATACAAAACAGCAGAAAGCTAATAACATAAATGCAAAACACAAGTTTAACGTGGTTCACCACTAAGTGGCTACGTCCACCAGAAACGTAGGGAGTTCTTCTATTAATGAATAATGCAAATACAACACTCTACAATACATGGCTGTACACGTCTATATATACATTCACATTCAGGTTTGGAATGAAGAGTTGGAGAAGACGAAAGGTTGTGACCATTGCGCTTCACATCCCAATAGTTTTGACAACAATTAGTTGATCTTCTAGTATTCTCAAAGGTATTGGGAATCTCAAGCCTATGTACAGAGGTTGTCTAAGGCTTGGGTATTGGAGCTCAAGGCCTTCTCACTTCATTGGACCCTTTATGGGAAATCTAGCTTGGTGAATGACAACTCATTTGTGGATGTTTGAAAACCCCAACACATGTTTTCCAGCCTAAAAAGAAAAAAATACTTGCAAGGGGAAATTTTATTGGCAAATCTCAGGGAAGATATTTAGCGACTTTCTAATCACCAAGATATTGAGAGGGTAAGGTGAGAACATAAGGTGGACAATTGTTAAATCAACTTTGGAAAGAGCTTTGATAACACTTGTAAGGAAACTACAAGAGAAATAAAGAAAATGCACATACATATAAGCAAAAATAAGAACAACAAATTGCCTAATATTATCTTCTTAGAACCACTTCAAGGGGGAAACCTCTCAATAAAGCATACACTCCAACTACAAATATCCAATATACCTTCCACTTGGGAAGTTGATACAATAAATAGAGTCTTGTTAAAAAAACTACTATTACCCCATACACGTGGGATAAATGATTTTATTCTTATTTACCACATGGATGACTTAAAAAGCACATGCCAAATATAATATAGTTAGTCAATTACTAATACCTATAACAAAATTGGGGTTCATACCATGAATAATTCTGTACAATATTTCATTCCATTCATCTCAAGGATCAAAGATTTATAGACATTTTTCTTTGTATTTTATTTTTCTCTTCATGTGAGCTTTATTGCTTAGGGTGAGTTATACCCAAAATATATAATACCATACATAAATATCCTCCTCAAAAGTAACAACCAAATGAACCGTAAAACAAATCTTTTAAGCTGGCAAACTGGTTATGCAAAGGCAACTTCTACATACCGCTCCGTTTGAGAATCTCTTAAAAAAAGGTTCTTACTACTTCCTATTGCAACTCACACATGCCTTCAACCCTGAAGTAAACTTGGTTCCCTTTTTTTTTGTCATCTCTCCTTATATTGTTCTCTTTTTCTTCTCCTTGATCTCCTTTTCAATAATTTCTTTTATATAACTTTAGGCATACTCCACATCCATCATACTTTTGTCTAATCAATGCTGCCCATTCCTTTATAATGAGTAGTCAATTGAAACTTATAATTATTGTGATCAACTCCTATTAAAATTTTTCCATTAATATTAATTTCTAATGCATATATATTTCAAGGTGCTCAAAAGTGCCTAAATTTCCAAATAGTAGGGTCCAAATTCATGCTGGAGAGTTGAGAGTGCATTCCATAGAGCTTGGAGTGAATGTATGATGCAATACAGAGAGGGAGAATTGTCGAATCGTGGATAAAACCCAAGTTGCCTATTGTCCAATCAGGTTGGATTCATACAACAACATATATGTACAAGAAACAAAAGAATTGCAGAGAAAATGAACCTTCAATAGGATACCAGTGATTGCAAAAATTTGAAACTATGTTACAAAATCAGACTTAGAAATTCAAATTCTCAAAAAAAAATACACTTCCGAATCCGTTTTCTAACGTTGCTATACAATTTATACCAAATTTGTACCTTCCCGCCATGATTGTTGGACTGCATGACTGTTCTGCTACCAGATTTGAAAAATCAAATTTTAACACTGACATCGGAATAACAATTCCGAACTGACAAAACACTACTGGACACCGACGTCGAGATAGCAATCCCGAACTGAAGTCTTTTTTTCACCTATCGGAATAACTACTATCGGCGGGACAACCTTTATGTGCAACTCTGATAGAAGAAACTTATCTTGATGTCCCTCTTTCGGCATAGCTATACCGAACGAGGCAGTTGGACAACTATTGGCATAACCTTCCACAGTCGGTCAATCAATATTTGCCAATCCTGATAGACGAAACTACCCCGATGACCTTTTTATCGGGATACTTATCCCGATGACCACTTTGACAGCTTTTTACGACGACACTTTTATGGGATAACTATCCTGATGACAACATTTGACAATTTTTCAACCTTGCAAATTATGACTCCAACTCTGACATATAGACCTGAAAACATGAAATGACATTACAAATGGTCTCCATAGACCTTATTGAATCAAAATGACATGACACCTAACTCCTAAGACTCAATCATCTAACTTACATAGCAACTAAACTCTAGGTGCTCCTGCACCATACACCCGGAGAGGAAAGATTTCATGCTCCTGATGAAATGAGATTTGCAACTGAGACCCCATGTTGTGCTATATCCTCCTCAGACATCTAGGTGACATCTTCATTTGATAGTCCTAGCCACTTGACTAGGTGCTCCTTATAAACTTTCCTCCTTGTCCTCTTCACTTCTCTTGAGTCCAAAATGGCTTCAAGTCGCATAGGCTGAGCAGGTGGAAGGTTCTTGACCCATTCTATATCAGCATCTTCAGCTCCTCCTTCTCCTTGACCTGCAAAGTCAAATTCCTTATAGGGACACAAATATGCTACATTGAATATAGGTGAGATAGCAACCCTCGATGGGAGTTCAATCTCATAAGCATTAGTGCTATACTTGTGAACCACTTTACATGGCCCTATCTTCTTCATCATCAACTTTGTATACTTGCCTTTGGCAATCTCTCCTTCCTCAAATGTGCCAATACTAGATCACCCATCTCGAATTGTACATCTCTCTTCTTCAAGTCTGCCTTCTTATACTTCTCCACATTCTTCTCAAGTGTCTCCTTGACCTGTTTGTGGATGTCATGCAAGGCTACTGCAAAGTCTTCACCTTGGGCACTCCTCCTTTCCATTCCACTCAAATCTCTTAATTCATAGATACCTTTGGGATGCACTCCATAGACAACTTCAAACGGACTCTTCCCTATGCTCCGGTTGATTGAATCATTGTATGCATACTCTGCCTGCGGTAGGATTAGATCCCATGACTGATTGTGCTCCTTAGTCAGACATCTCAGCAGGTTGCCTAATGACCTATTGACAATCTCAGTCTGCCCATCCGTTTGAGGATGATAGGCAGAACTAAAAGTCAGATTTGTTCCTAGTTTTCTCTACAATGTTCTCCAAAAATGTCCAATAAACTTTGAATCTCTGTCAGACACAATGGATAATGGCAATCCATGGATCCTTACAATCTCCTTAAAGAATAAGTTTGCAATGTGGGAGGCATCATTGGTTGTTTTGCATGCAATGAAATGAGCCATCTTGCTGAACCCGTCCACAACTACATACACACTGTCATATCCCCTCGTGGTCCTCGGTAGACCCAAAACAAAGTCCATACTGATGGCTTCCCATGGTCTATTAGGTATGGGCAGAGCTTGATACAACCCTGGATTAGAACTGGACCCCTTTGCTCTCTGACATATACCACCGCCTTCCACGAACTTCTTCGCATCTAGGTGCATCTTAGGCCAGTAGTAAAACCTTTTGACCTGATCCAATGTCTTATCACATCCAAAATGTCCTCCAAGACTGTCACTATGCTTCTCTCTGATCAAATTTTCCCTCATAGAACACTTTGGAACACATAACTGAGCCCCCTTAAACAAAAGACTACCTTGTATTACATAATCTGCATACTCACTGTGAAAAGAACCCCGTGACTGCTCACAAACAGAAAACACTTCATGAAAGTCTGCATCATTATGATACATACCTCTTAAGGAATCAATTCCTATACTTTGAAGCTGCACCTCTTGTATCATCATTGTCTTCCTGCTCAAAGCATCAACTACCTTGTTAGCCTGCCCTTTCTTCTGCTTTATGGTGAAGGTATAGGACTGCAACTCCTCTGTATATGTCATCACATCCATCTCTTTTTGCTTTAGGTTCTGCAGTCTCCTAAAGATTTGAATCTCATAGTCACACGGTAGAAATTGGGCCTTGACCTTTGCTACCATTCTGTCCCAGGTGTTAATCTTGGGCTTTCCTCTTCTCAACCTTTTTGACTGAGTGTAATTCCACCAAGTCAGTGCTGACCCCTTCAACTTAGTATTGGCCAGCTTCACTTTTTGATCCTCTGGGACCTCCTTGAAGTCAAAGTAGTTATCGAGGGCATCTATCCAATCTAGTACCTCCTCATTATCCATCTTGCCACCATACATTGGCAAATCCAATTTCATTTCAGAATGGTCTCCTTTGACAGCATTGATCACCGCTAGGAACTTTTTCTCTTCCGGCCCCAACTGTTCTTCTTGGGGTACATTTTGGGGAGCTTCATTACCCTGCTCACCTACTTCCTCTTCCTCTGAGTTGCTATCCACATTAGCAACTCCAGTTCTCCTCAAAGTTGCTTCTAGTGCTACTATCCTGACCAACATGCCATCTTGGCCCTGCTTGACTGACCTCACCTCTTTTGTGAGGACTGCACTTCCCTTCGGAGGCATCTTGCCCTTCTCGTTCTATGCAATCACTATTTCCGCTCGGACTTCACACACACAAAACTCCCAATCAGAACCTAAGCTCTGATACCACTTTGATGCAATACAGAGAGGGAGAATTGTCAAATCGTGGATAAAACCCAAGTTGCCTATTGTCCAATCAAGTTGAATTCATACAACAACATATATGTACAGGAAACAAAAGAATTGCAAAGAAAATGAACCTTCAATACGATTACAGAATCAGACTCAGAAATTCAAATTGTCAAAAAAAAATACACTTCCGAATCCGTTTTCCAACGTTGCTATACAATTTATACCAAATTTGTACCTTCCCGTCATGACCGTTGGACTGCATGATTGTTCGACTACCAGATTTGAAAAATCAAATTTTAACATTGACATCGGAATAACAATTCCAAACTGACAAAACACTACTGGACACTGACGTCGGGATAGTAATCCCGAACTGAAGTCTTTTTTTCACCTATCAGAATAACTACTATCGACGGGACTGTAATGTCCCCAATTTTAGCCGCTAGGCTAATACGAGGTATAAGGAGGGATTAATTAAATTAATCTCTTATAAAGTCATTAAAATAAATTATTTATAAAAAAGTGACTTTTTATTTAATTAATTTAATTAAAAGTGACTAGAGTATAAATATAAAATATTAATTAAATAGTCACTTATTAAAATGAATAAAGTGTACCTACCCTCTTCTAGAAGGTATCTCATGACGGGTTGTAAAAAGGATAAATAGAAGAGGGTGATTGAAGGAAGGCAGGCTTGGATTATGAATTGTTGATTGAATTGGTTTTGTATAACCAAGTTGGTGTCTACAGACTAAGGGTCTTTGGGAATGAAAACTCCCAATTGATCGCATAACTGAGAAGGTGAAAGATCTCTCGAGGGATTGCATAGAGGAGGTGACATCTCAGTCATCTCACTTGAGCTCATTGAAGTTTTAAACCAGATTGAAGGTGGATTGCTTCAGATTTTCAGATCTTAACGGTTTGGTTCGTAATTGATGGTGAATGCATTCTACTTGTGTTTAGAAGACAGCGATTTCCTTTTGAGCATTAAGGTGATACATATTGATGATTAATGGAGGCAGATTGAAGTCTATTTTCATCTCAGTTGCAGACTTTGGTTACCCTGATTTTGCTCATACCTTTCCAAAGGTGCATCGATTTTCACAAAAGAAGATTCCTAAAATAAAAGGATGTCAAGGCGATGCATTTGGGGCCATTTGTAGGGTGATTGTGTGTCTACTTTTTATTTCTTCAAGAAGCCGAACTGTAACAGGTCCGCCTCCTTGTCATACCTTGATTTTCATTATTGGATGCATTTAAGTCGATCAATATCGCCTAAGGAGAAGCACTGTCCTTCTTGCTTGGAATCGAATTATTGGGGAAGAGTTTTGAGGCACTTGAGTGCAGATTGAAACATGTTCTCAGATTTATCAATGACAGCTACAGGGGCGGAACCTTAGATGGTTCGTTTTGGCTCATAGATTTGGCGTTTTTCCTCCAATCTCCCCGTAAAGCAAGGCGATATACTTCTACATCTTTGGCGACTATTTTGGGGGCAAGTTTAATGAAGATTCGGCTACTATCATTGGAGATCTCTGTCTGAATATTACAACAGCAAGACGGCTTCAGGAGTAATTCAGATTGGAGGCACATTGGAGGATTATTCACTTTATTCTACACATCGCTGTTATCAGGTTCACTTGCTAGTTAATTCTCTTATGTAATGCATGAGTATAATTGCAGTTTGAATGTCCTCAGAATAACTGAGATTTGATCTTTTATGGTAGCCCATAATGTTCGTGAAATGTTTTGAAAATTGTCCATGAAATTAGTCTATCATATGCAATAAGAATAAGGGAGCCTTTTTTTATTGCATCTCACTATGATATCTTCGTATTATGAGGACGAGTGCCAACTGTTTAACAAAATGTCTACTAACTGTTAGATGTTTGATTTGGATGATGGAACAACATACTCTGGTTATAAAAGCTTGCTTGGCTGTCATACTCCATTGAGGAATCAATTGAAGTTATTCCTTCACATCAAATGTAAGATTGTAGATGTCTTTTAACAATCTGAAAAAAAATCTGAGACACGCATCAGCACTTCACACAGTTTGAAAAAAAATCAGATTGTTAGCAAATATCTCTTGTTTTTTCAGTTATACTAGTACAGGGGATATTTCAGGGACAACCTTTTTGTGCAACTTAGACAGAAGAAACTTATCCCGATGTCCCTCTTTCGGCAAAGCTATACCGAACAAGGCAATTGGACAACTATCGGCATAACCTTCCACAGTCGGTTAAACAATATTTGCCAATACCGATAGACGAAACTACCCCGATGTCCCTTTTATTGGGACACTTATACCGATGACCACTTTGACAGCTTTTTACAACAACAACACTTTATTGGGATAACTATCCCGATGACAACATTTGACAATTTTTCAACCTTGCAAATTATGACTCCAACTCTGACATACAGACCTGAAAACATGAAATGACATTACAAATGGTCTCCATAGACCTTATTGAATCAAAATGACATGACCCCTAACTCCTAAGACTCAAACATCTAACTGACATAGCAACTAAACTCTAGGTGCTCCTGCACCAATGTATACTGTCCATTTAATATAAATTTGAGCCACTTTAGGCTATTCCTTTTAGAATAGGATGTCTCATTGCCCAACCCTTTTGTTATATAGATATAATAAAATTTATCAATTAGCAAATAATGATATCATTCTTATTATTATATATTATATATATATATGTATTGTATATTTATTAAGAATAATTATTTAAGATTTGGATTATTGTAATAATAAATAATATAATCACCGTTTAATGTAAACTGAGAATAATATATTCAAAAAAGACCTTTTGGGTACTGAATATACGTGCCAATAGGACTTTTGGACCATAACCATTAGACGTGATCTATGTGAAAATCCATGAGGGCAAACCAATTACATTTTGGTTGAACCTCTAGTTGTGACAAGACACATACTTAAACAATTTTGGAGTGAAGTTGTTATTTGTTTTAGTATTGGTGATATTAACCTTTCAATCCTAGGATTCTATATCTTAATTTCAATATTTTAATTGTCATTTATTGTTTCATGTGACTCCAAGAATCATTGAAGGGAAAATTGGCCGTCCCACATTAGAAGAAACTTTTTTGTCATTAAATTTTAATTTTTAGATACTTGGAATATTCTTTGGAAGGTATAGCATTGAGGTTGGAGACACCAACCTTGGCCACGTAGATTTCAAAGATTTTAAAAGAAGAATGTGCAAGCAGGATGGACCCTTACCCACATCGATTGCTCGTCGAATGATGAGAAATGGCCTTCTCTAGGTAGTTGGATTTCCACCAGCTATTGAATGTGTTGAGCTAATAGTTGAATGTGCCATACAATATAATGCCCAAGAAAGGCAAATCATTGCGCCAAATGGAAGAGTATTGGCTCATCTCGGAGAGTTGGCCATTTAGGAAGCATTTGGGATCCCAAGTTACTTTCGGACTTCATATAAAACTAAGGAAGAAACCAAAAGACTTTATGAAGACTAGCTTGAGCCCTGCACAACAGATGTCAATAAGCTGTGGCCGGAGAAGCCAAGGCCCACCCTCAAGATAGTGCCAAAGAAATTTCTTCGCATTGACTTCAAGGAAGAGTATGGAGACATCACATTGCTGTTAAATAGAGTAATGGGCAGCCCTCAAGGTTCGCCATTTGAAACGATGGATATACTACTTTATCGACGAGATCACATCTAGAGTCAAGATGTTCAATTGGTCTCGGATAATCAACGACAACCTAGATGAGCAGTTAAGAAATTTGGAAAGGGCAAAGTCCTTTTACATGAGCTCCTACATTATCTACCTATTAGCAAGAAACTACAGATGCATAGGGCTGATTTGCAAAGGCATAGTAGGCAATGGCGACAATGAATTTAAGTCCTATGACTGTTATCCACAGCGACAACTTAGCAAGAAGGCCCACTTCAAATGGGTAAATGATGCATTTCGTTATGTACATCACCAAGACATTGTAGGGAGGAACCCATTAGAGGCTCACTCAGGAGGCCAAGAGATTAATAAGAAAGTATGGATCCTGGTTTATCCAGTATCCAAGATTCACATATATAAGAGTCCAGGGATTTACCGGATATCCTTATTGACTTCCAATTTATTCCACCAACAGAATGATCTTGCTAGAAGTTCTGAGGAAATTAGAATCATACGAGGGCATCCAAAGAGCAAAAAAGAAGGTTGCGATTTCCTTTCCGTTTCTCATTGGAAATATGCTAGTCCTGTCCATCGACACAAGCAGCTGAAAGTGCCAGGCTGGAAATGTAGTGGTATCCATTCATTTTCTGCCAATCCAAGGCTAATTTTGACCCTCATATTCACATTAGATCGGTGAATGGAAAGAAGTACAGGCACAAAGTAGACCTTGAGGACTTTTGGGCAAATGTTGCCGATGAATTTGAAGTCAGGAAAAGACTATGGTCTAGATTGCCAGTGAGTTTGATCAAAATAATTGATCTTTTTCGTGTACCTGACCAGTTGGAGGATGATGGAGAGTACACTCAACCACGCTTTGACGAGAATAGACCTCTTCCTCCTGTGAGATGGTCAGATCTAGAACTCGCAGATTTAACCACCTTGATGCGGCCAGTTGTTAAGTATTCACAGTGGTGGATCGATTAGTAGGTCTAGGAGCTGAAGCGAAATAATATGGCTCTCACATATAACTCAATGGGCATCATGGAATCATACTCTTCCAATGAAGGAGCATCTCAAAGTGTCGGGCCAATTGAAAGCATTAATTCTGGGAAAAGGAAGGAAGCAGTTGATGATTCTACAAGGTCAAAGGGGAAGAAAGTTGAGGAACCTATTGAAAAGAGACATAAATAAGGCCCCTCCCATTCTGCTACATCTAGAAATTTGGAGAGCATAATGATTCTTGAGGATGAATCACTGGCCGAGAGAGTGATCCCTTCTCCAATCCATGAGGAGAATATTGAATCGATGCAGTAGGAGGATCAAGAGCCCCCATCTCCTTCAAACACGAAGATACTTGAGTCAGAAAATGAGATGGATATTCTGGGTGAGGAATTTCAAGAGGGAATGATTTCTGCTCTTTGAGGAGTTCAGGATATTCCATGTGAAGAAAGTAATCAGGAAGAGGAAGGCATTGAACAACCTACAATTCCTGATTGGTTGAAAATAAAAGTGCTTATGGATGTCCACGAAGAAGATGACACGACCGATCTCTTGGCCAGATTAGGAAAGGTGGCAGTAAAGAAGCCAAACAAGAGGATTTCCACAATTCAGAGGGATGAAATAAGATGCCATTTAATGCAAATTGGTGTGCCTAAAGTTGATAAGGCAAAGGAAAACATTACTCCTTAGGAGTATGAAAACACTACTCCTTAGGAGTATGAAAACACCACTGTCAACTTAGGACAAACCACCAAGGGTCAAGAAGTTGAGGACCTGGACAATTCAATCACTACCATCAAGGCGAGACTGGACAAAAAAATAGGAAAGAAAAGAGAATATAAGAAGGAAATTGAGCGTCTAAAGAAGTATGTTCAACATTTAACCAAGCCTCTTAATCAAGGTGATACAGTGGCTACTCCACTTTTGAATCCTTCACAGGAAGCAATTGGAGATTTTGAGGAAGAAAAAGTGACAACCAAAGAGGCCAAGGAGTGGATGGCGAGCAAAAGTGAAGAACTAGCCACTTTTGTGGAAAATTTAATATTGGCATATGGACATGTTGGTATACGCTTATCACTCACCAAACACTTAGAATAAAATGTCAAGGACACTCTACCCTCTCTTGAACAAAATCACTACGTATGCCAAGCTTGCAAAGAAAGACCACTTGGCGACTCCAAGGTTTATATGTTCGAATGGGCGACTTTATGTTGGATAGCTTCCTTGGTGATGTTTGCTGAAATACAAGGGGGACTTACGCTTAACTAATACTGATCACAAGTGAAGACTTAGACAAATTTAACAATGTAGGCTCCCTTTTTTTTTTTTTTTTTTTTTAATTTCGGATTTCAAAAAGAAGGTCAAAAGGAAAGGTTTAGAAGCTCTATACTACTCCTTAGAACTTGGGAGACGGTAAAGATTAGGTGAAACCAATCAACAATACTCTGTTTTGCCACACTATGGACAACTAGACAAAGTAGGTGCAATCCTCTAAGGTTGTGCTTGAGATTTTTAGACTACGAATGATACCATCCAACGAACAATATTCACTCAAAATAGAAGTTAAGCATTCACGATATAAGATTAGGCTAACTTTACACATTGAATAAAATCATCTATTCAAAGAAAGTATGAGCAATAGTTCCACCAATCTGTGCTATCAAATCCTTCATTCATTTAACAACTTTAAAAACAAATTTACTTTAAACAAAACTAATCTATGTTGAAGAAATTATGCAACCATGTGATAATAGTAAAAGGCTTCAAAGCAAGCTGCGAATGAACTTATATTATCAAAATAGCTCTAAGCAACAATTTCATAAATCTCTCCACCACAATGAAATGAGAGAATGAGAGTTTATATAGAGTTTCAAAAACAAATAAAAGGTCGAGATCGATCTAAGATCAATGGCTGAGATTAAGACACAACTCTAGATAGAGTTTCCTAAAATAACACTAGAGACAAATGCATGCTAGAAAAGTGGCATGATGAGCTATTTTCTAGGAAGGCCCATCCTTATCCTCGCGAGTGGCAGTGTGTTGAATGAACCTGGACATGATCGATCCGACCTCTTTCATGGTGACATGTGGTAGCATATTGATCCTGTATTCCCATCCGTCCAAGTCATCTGCACAAGTGACAAAAGATATCTCCCATAATAATTATTTTTTTTGGAAGGCATCCCGGATGGATAAAAATTTCAATGCCTTAGTCAAATTTTGCTTCAGGATTGGTCCAGTGACAAAGAAGAAAATTTCCTGAGTTCTGAGTTTGAGATTTTCCAGCCGCATATCACTTTCTCGAATGGTCTCCTTTTCAAGTAAATCAGCAGTTACAAGGAAAATTTTGCTTCGTATTTCTTTAATCTGCTCTTCTGCCTCAATACTATATGCCTTTACTCTCTCCAAAACTTCACTTTGTGCAACCAATGCCCAATGCTATGCGTTAAAATCATATGCTGCCCCTGCTGCAATTATCTTTCCATCAATCAATTCCTTCTTAGGAGTGCCTTTCAATACTCTAAGGCATGGGATAATTCAGTCCTGAACATCATGAAGGTCTGCCCATGCTTCTGCCATGCTTGCAATTCTGGAGAGTAAAAAGGAAGTTTGTCCATATGTCAGCATCAATTTGTCCATGAATGTGGTTGCCTCTCCCCTTTTGCTTGCCATCCATTCTTTAGCTTCTCTTGTTGTCACCTGTTCTTCCTCAAAATTTTTAGTTGCTTCTTGTGAAGGATTCAAAAGTAGAGTTGTTGCATCGCCTTGGTTCAGTGGCTTGGTCAAGTGCTGAATGTATTCCTTTAGGCACTCAATTTCCTTATATTCTCTTTTCTTTCCAATCTCTTTGTCTAATCTCGCAATCATGGAATCAATTGAATTGTATAAGTCTTCCACCTTTTGACCCTTTGTACTTGGTCCCAAGTCAAAAGTGGTGATCTTGTATTCCTGAGGAGAAATATCCTTCATTGCCTTGTCCACCTTGGGTACATCAATCTGGACTATAAGGCAGCCTGTTTCATCTCTCTAGATTGTGGAAAACTTCCTGGCAGGCTTCTTTGCAGCAACCTGCCCTAGTTTGGCCAAGAAATCCGCTGTGTCATCTTCTTCCTGGACTACTTCCATAGGTACTTCAATGTCTTCCTCTTCCTAATTACTCTCTTCACATGGAATATCCTGACCTCCTCGAAGAGTGGAAATCATTCCCTCTTGAAATTCATTGCCCAGAATATCCATTTCATTATCCGATTTGAGTATCTTCGTGCCTGTAGGGGATGGAGGTTCTTCATCTTCTTGATGGACTAACATCGCATTTCCCTAATGGATTGGAGAAGGAATTTTTATTTCATCAAGTGGTTGATCCTTAATAATCATTAGGCTGTCCAATTTCCTAGTTGTAGCAAAATGGGATGGCTCTAATCTCTATTTCTTTTGAGCAAGTTCCTCATTCACGACTTCCTTCCCCCTTGATCTTGAAGGGTTATCAACTGCTTCCTTCCTTTTTCTTGAATTGCTGCTTTCGACTGTTCTAGCACTTTGAGATGCCCCTTCCTTCCCATTTTTCATAGGGAATATGTTGGAGTCTTGTCCAATGATACAGGCAACTGAGAGTGCCCAGTTGGAAATGCAATGGTATCCGTTCACATTTTATAGAGATAGAGAAAGAAATATTTGCTTTGTTCTTTGGAAGCTCTGATATGTCTCCAATTGTCTAAGGAATTCAAGCAAGATCATTCTATTGGTGGGATAAATCGGAAGCCGATATAGACATTTGGTAAATCCCTGAACTCTTATGTATGTGCATCTAGGAAATTGGATAAACCGGGATCGATACTTGCTTATTAAATTTTTGGCCTTTGGAGTGAGCCTCTGATGGGTTCCTCCTTGTAATGTCACAGTGATATACATTAAGAATGCATCATTTACCCGCTTGAAGTGGGCCTTCTTGCTCAACTATGGCTGTGGATAGTAGTCATAGGACTTGAACTCATTTTTGCCATTGCCTACTGTGCCTCTGCAAATCAGTCTTGTATATTTGTAGTTCCTTGCTAGCAGGTAGACTATGTAGGAGCTCATGTAAAAAGACTTCGTCCTTCCCAAATTCTTCAGCTGTTCGTTCAGGTTGTCGCTGATTATTTGAGACCAATTGAACATTTTAACTCCAAAGGTGATCTCATCAATAAAATAATACATCCATGTTTCGAATGGCGCACCCGGAGGGCTGCCCATTACTCTATTCAGCAATAAAATGATATCACCATAGTCTTCTTTGAAGTCAGCACAAAATAGTTTCTTCAACACCTTCTTGAGACTGGGTCTTGGCTTTTGCAGCCATGACTTATTAACATTTGTCGCACAAAGTTCGGGCTGATCTTCATAAAGTCTTCTGGTTTCCTCAGTTTTATATGAAGTCCTGTTGTAGCTCGGAATCCTGAATGCTTCCTAAATGGCTAATTCTCCAAGATGAGCCAAGACTCTTCCATTTGGCGCAACAATTTCTCTCTCTTGGGCATTGTAGTGTATGGCACATTCAACCATAAGTTCTGCACATTCCATAGATGCTGGAAATCTAGCTGCTTGGACGATGCCATTTCCCATCATCCAGCAAGCAATAGGTGTTGGCAAAAATCCATTTTACCCATACATTCTCCTTCTAAAATCTTTGAAGTCTACGTGCCCGAGGTTGGTATCTGTAATGTTTTTCCATTTGGAATTGATTTTTGATTCCAGCTGCAATCCTTTACTGGTGAACTCCATCTGGGCTTTCCTCGAAGGTCCTCCTTTGGTGGTCATTGACCTGCAATACACATGAAAATTTGACATTATTTTTGAGGAAATTGAAGATTCTAACTCTGATTTTTGGACCTTTTACTTGAAAATTTCACTTTCAGCCTGCCAAAAAGCTAAATTTCTGTGAAAAATCAGACTGAAAATGGACGAATTTGGCTAACTTCTTAGCAGATTTTGAGAAATAAATGATTAAGACAAGAATTCAGTCAAAAACATGGATTTTTGAACTTTTGGAATTTACTTTTGACTGAGTTTGGCAAAAATTTGCCTTCAATTCTGAAAATTCTGTCTTTAAGCACTTTATTCTCTGGAAATTATGTCCTCCACTTAGAAAATTTTACTTATTCTCTGTCTTCCACTTCGAAAATTTACTCTTTCTTCAAAAAAATTTCTTCAAAAATCTATCTTTCATAACCTCGAGAGACAAAGAAAAACCCTTTGCAATCAAACTTTCAACCTTCAAACTTGATAATGAATTGAAAGTGACAGGGTGAATAGATATAGAGTTGAAGAGTTCGAGTTTTTAGAAACTTCATGTTTTTTTGTTTTTTCGTTTTAATGTTTTTCTTAGGTTCATCGAATTTGGCTTTGTTTTATTTCTTCCAAAATGGAAAGTTTTTACTCTTCACGCAAGGTGCCATCTTTAGCGAAAATATGAGTTGGCGAGGAATCTTCTAGACTCTTCTCTCGAAATTCCAAAATTTTCTAAGTGAATTGAATTTTTTGAAATTTTTTCTAATTGTTGGATATTTTAAAAAAATTTCTAACTTTTCCAAACCTTTATCTATGGTGAATTTATCCATGTGCTTGAAACACTTTCCCATGTTTTGGCGGATTTGGCACATCATTTTGCTAATTTGTTCTAGGCGAACTTATTATTTTCCAAGCCATTTGCCATTGGTGGCATGGCGAACTTCATTTGAACATTGTTTTTTTTTTCTACTTCCCTTTGTGAACTTCACCTTGTCTAAGCCAATGCCATGGCAGACTTCATGATTATTTTGCCATCTTTCTCTAGTCATGTCGGACTTGACCATCCAAGGCGGACTTCATTGGTTCATGTGCCATGCCAAATCCTTCAAGTGTTTGGGTGGAGTTTAACATTGTTGTGCCACCTTCCAAATGCTTAGGCGGACCTCATGTTTGATTTACAATTCATTAAGTGTCTAGGGTGGACTTCAAGTACTCTTGGACATGGCCGACTTTGCTCTTTATTTGCCATTTATACCTTGGGCGGACTTCAAACCTTTAGCGCTAGACATTGTCTTCTATATGTTGAGTGGACTTGACACATCTTTATGCCATAACCTTTCCTGACCAAGGTGGACTTGAACATAGCTTGGACATTCTTCTTACCCTTCATGTGCCATACTCTCCTTTGCTCGTGAGCGGACTTTAAGGTTGGCCGGACATTCCTTGCTCTAGGTGGGTGGACTTCAAGATCTCTTGGACACTTAGCCTTGGGCAGACTTTATGAGTCTTGGATATTCAACCTTTGGGCAGAGTTTGCAGTTGCTTCGCCGTTTCTTCTTGCCTCCTTCCTTGGGCGGACTTTGCCTTCCTTGTGTCGTTCTCTTCCAAGTTCTTGGGTGGACTTGATTTCTGTTTGGACACTCTGACCAAGGCGGACTTCACCTTGTGTCGGACGTTGTCATCTTTCATGCCATGGCGGACTTTGCAGTTTGCATGTTGCCTTAAGACAGTCTTTGTCTTTGGTCAGCCATCTTCACATTCCTCTTTTAGCAGATTTGTCTTCACGTTGGACATTTTCTCAACTGCCAGGGCGGACTTGGTGAATGGTTTGGACATTGCACATGCCTTGTCTTAGATCATTGGACATAGCCAACTCCATTTAGAAACCCTTTGTGCCACAAACACGTAGACGAATCTTCTTGATTAACCATTCATGTTTATTCGAAACATCTGGAACAAAGCCCCATTTGGAGATTTTACCCTGCTTTTTAGACTTGGAGACATAAATTTTCATTCTAAGGATGGGAACATTATCGCCATGACCGGAGGGACCTCCAATCCTAGGTCAACTTTCAAAAAAGCTGAAAAAAGCAAAAAGAAAAAAAAGAAAAAAACAGGCCAAAAAAGCTACTTCTCGGATTGGTCCCAAAATGCCAAAAATAAAAAAAGCAAAAAAAGCAAAAAAAAAGCAAAATTCATTAAAAATAGGAAGGTGTCAGAATTGGCCCTAAGCAATCGCGATCTTTGTCCTTTGGGCCTTCTGAGTGCTTCTGTGATATCCAGACATGATTTTGAGCATGATTTCTCCACTTGACCCGGGATGACTCTCAAAAACCTTGACTCCAAACTCTCAAAGAACAATGGGCTTATGGAACTACACAGCTAAGACAAAACCCTAAAAAGAAAACTACTGGGGTTCCCCATTTGCAATGGGGCGATGTGTGAAATAGGTCACAATAGAACATACTTCCTTTTTGCTCTCCAGAATTGCGAGCATGGCAGAAGCATGGGACGACCTTCATGATGTTCAGGACAAAATTATTTTGTGCCTTAGGGTGTTGAAAGAAATTCCTAAGAAGGAATTGATTGATGGAAAGGTAATTGCAGCAGGGGCTGCATATGATTTCAACACATGGTACTGGGCATTGGTTGCACGAAGTGAAGTCCTGGAAAAAGTGAAGGCTGATAGTATTAAGGCTGAGGAGCAGATTAGAGAGATTCAAAACAGGATTTTCCTTGTAACTGTTGGTCTACTTGAGAAGGAGACCACTCAAGAAAATGATATGCAGGTGGAAAATCTAAAGCTCAGTACTTAGGAGATTTTCTTCGCCATCACTAGACCAATCTTGAAACAAGATTTGACTAAGGCATCAAATTTCTTGGCCATTCAGGATTCCTTCCAAAACTAGGAGTTGGAATGGGAGATTGCTTTTGCCACGTGTGTAGATGACTTGCACGGATTGGAA
Organism: Cryptomeria japonica; assembly: GCF_030272615.1. Lineage (NCBI taxonomy): Eukaryota > Viridiplantae > Streptophyta > Pinopsida > Cupressales > Cupressaceae > Cryptomeria > Cryptomeria japonica. Next base: position 570,795,607 of record NC_081412.1, on the reverse strand, counting down.
TTCAAGGTGAATATGTTGCCACATGTCACGATGGAAGAGGTCAGCCCGATCATGTCCAGGTTCATTGAACATACTATCACTCAAGAGGATAAGGATATACCTTCCTAGGAGATAGCTCCTTACACCACTTGTCCTTCATGCATATGTCCTTGATGCTATTTTGGGAAACCCTAATTAGGGTTGTTATGTAGAAGTTGAGAAAGCCAACTTCACAGACCCCGAAGATCACCTGCATGCAAATAACCTGTCACAGAAAGAAGAGATGGAGACAAACAAGCAAGGGTGCTCTGAAAGCTGAAAAATGTATTCATCCGAGAGAGAGATAAATTACAATGATGAATCCTTATAAAAGGATATTGTGCAACCCTAAAAGAAACCCTAATAGGTAGACATTTAATAATTAATATAATTATTAAATGTCACAAATGCAAACTAAAGTGAAATCTTAAGAGAGGAATAAAGGTAATTTAATCAACATGATTAAATTAAAACCTTTACTCTAACACCCCCCCTTAAGATGAGCAAAAGTGCAGTTACAAACATGTGCAAGAAAGCAAAGGTAACTACAATGCAAGAAAGTAAACTTGGGTCCCGGCAACAAGGCCTGATCAGGTACCCAATTACAACCAAATCTCTGTAAAGTGGAGAAACAGAGAAAACCTCATGGGAAAAACTCTACTCCAAAAAGAGATGAAAGAAATAAATGCACTAATAACATAAGGATAGGAGGTGGCAATGCAAGAAAGTAAACTTGGGTCCCGGCAACAAGGCCTGATCAGGTACCCAATTACAACCAAATCTCTATAAAGTGGAGAAACAGAGAAAACCTCATGGGAAAAACTCTACTCCAAAAAGAGATGAAAGAAATAAATGCACTAATAACATAAGGATAGGAGGTGGATAACATGATACCCCCCATAGACAACTTCTATCATATAAGTACATATACAATGGTCTCCATAGGAGAAAAAGAAAGAGACTAGAAGCCCCCCCCACAATGAAGAAACTCCTGTCGCACATATGGATGCCTGAGGTAGAATCCAAAAAGAGATCCTGAAGCGGCATATAATATTCCTCCCCTTGGGAAGAAATGGATCCAAAGGACGAAGATGAAGAAACCCTGTGAAGAGAGAAGAATCAATCTGTCTCAAGATGTGTGCCATAATAGGATGCTGAAGAATCCCTCTGTCTGAACTGAAACAAAAGATGTCAAATCCAAACTGAACTGAAGACTCAAAAACTGCAACCTCTGAATGCACAGATGATGGTGGGCTAACAGCTGGAATATGGCTGTCAACAAAGAGGAGCTGAAAATCCTCAAAGTAATCCTTCAAGTCTGCAATATAGGACTCTACAAACAAAGACGAAATGCCTGCAAGATAAGAATCCCAAGTAGCCATGTCTGAAAGATGTATGATGTCCTGCTTAGCTGAATCAATAGGAGCCAAAGAAGAGGCAATATCAAACTGATCATGAACAAAAGGAGATGATGTTGATGCATATATAATCTCAGTCTGAAGAGTAGGAACTGTGAGACAATCCTCTGATTCATCGGAATATGTAAGGGTGTCTAAATATTGAAGTTCCTTCAAAGTAGCATGATCAAAAGGTGTGTTATCTCTCCAACCAATGGGTACAAGACAATCTGAAGCAGGATCCTTTGGGAATGGAGAAAGACTGGGGTCTCCATAGATCTCCCAAAGACGTGTCCAAAGTGAGTGAGGACAATCAATGCCCGATATAGCCCACACAGTGTCAGAATCAACACTAGACAAAATAACTCCTACTATGTGATTTCTAATGATATCCCAAGCTAGTTTTCCCTCTAAAGTTGCTGGTTCAGGTATGAGATCATACAAATAAGGCAAAATATTAAGCCACCTACAGTGTGTAAGTATGCCCTTTGCCCATGACTCATAATTACCCCGTTCTAGAAATACAACTGAAGGGTGAGTAGAAAAACCCATGATAACTCTTCAAATTAACAAATCTGAGACTAAATGACTTTAATACTGATAAAGCAGATCAAATGAAGCCATCCCATGCAAACAAATTATTTCCAAGTCTGAAACGTCCAAGTAAGTGACAGATGTGTGAAAACACAAAGTACTGAATAAAATGTACCTGGTGCAGATTCTGGAAAAATACATGATAGATCTGGAAAGAGCACAGAACCACCTTTCCGACGCCTATTCGCTTTCGAAAAACGGAGTCCGTATGCAAAAGATATGGCTCCTGGAGTGCAAAAAACTTGTTCTGACTTCGACTGGCAAAAAACACTACAAAACGGAAAAATCAGAAAAAAAGATCTCCATCTTTCAGATCGGGCTCGGAACCAGCTTTCCAACGCCTATTTTCATTCGAAAATCCGAGCTAAAATGCCCGAGTTATACCCGATTTAGTAAAACTGCTCCAAAAAAGCCCAAATAGGCCCTTTAAGCCCTCAAGGGCTTAAAAAAAATAAGCCCCTGGTCCTCTGGGTGACCAGGGGCAGGCGCAGGAGGCGGCGGCGCGGGGGCGGCGCTGGGGCGGCGCGGCTGGTGGCGGCTGAGCGCGGGGCTGCGCGTGGGCGGGTTACCGCCAGCGGAGGTGGCTGCCGGATGGCCGCTGGGCTGGGCAGTGGCTGCGCCCAAAATTTTTTAAAAAACTGCGTTTTTTTGATTTTTTTGATTTTATTTTTTCGCCTCGGTTTTCGTGCCCTAGGGCCGTACGGCCTTGGGGCCAAAAAAAAATTTGCCTCCTGGTGCAACTGTGTCCAAATCGGACGAATTTTATATGGAAATAGGGGTTTTTGGGCGCTACGAGCTCAACGGTGAGGTCCGTTTCGGCTCAAAGTGCACCGAAAAAAAAATACCCCTATTCCAAAATAAAAAACAGAAGACACACAGATCTGATGCAACCAAAACCTGAAAATCAGATCTAACCCTCGTAGCTCCAAATTCTTCAGAAGACAAACAGGAAGCAGCAGGTCTGGAGCTCTGATACCATGTAGAAGTTGAGAAAGCCAACTTCACAGACCCCGAAGATCACCTGCATGCAAATAACCTGTCACAGAAAGAAGAGATGGAGACAAACAAGCAAGGGTGCTCTGAAAGCTGAAAAATGTATTCATCCGAGAGAGAGATAAATTACAATGATGAATCCTTATAAAAGGATATTGTGCAACCCTAAAAGAAACCCTAATAGGTAGACATTTAATAATTAATATAATTATTAAATGTCACAAATGCAAACTAAAGTGAAATCTTAAGAGAGGAATAAAGGTAATTTAATCAACATGATTAAATTAAAACCTTTACTCTAACATGTTATGTTTTAATCTCGACCGTTGATCTAGATCGATCTCGACATTTCATTTGTTTTCCGGAACTCTATATAAACTCCTATTCTATCATCTTTGAAGCCTTATTGTTATCACGTGGTTGCATGGTTGCATATTTTCTTCAACATAGAATAGATTTGCTTAGAGTAAATTTGCTTTTCAAAGTTTTTAGATGAATGAAGGATTTGATAATATAGATTTGTGAAACAATTGCTCATACTTTCTTTGAATAAATGATTTTTATTCAATGTGTAAAGTTAGCCTGAGCTTATATTGTGGATGCTTTAACTTCTACTTTGGATAAATATTGTTCATTGGACGGTATTGTTCACAATATGAAAATCTCAAGCACAACCTTAGAATATTGCACTTGCTTTGTGTAGCTGTCCTTAGTGTGGTGAAGCGAAGTGTTGTTATTGGTTTCACCTAATCTTTATTGTCTCTTGAGTTCTTAGGAGTAGCATAGAACTTCTAAACCCTTCTCCTTTTATCCTTTTTGAAGTCCAAAATTGAAAATCCAAAAAAAAAAGAGATAGCAGTTATTGTCAAATTCGTCTAATTCCTAACTTGTGATTGGTATTAGTTGAGCGTAAGCCCCCCTTGTATTTCAGCATACATAACCAATGAAGCTATCCAACATAAAGTTGCCCGTTTGCACATATAAACCTTGGAGTCGTCGTGTGGTCTTCTTGCAATCTTGGCACACATAGTGATTTTGTTCAAGAGAGGGTAGAGTGTCCTTGACATTTTATTCTAATGTTTGGTGAATGATAAAATGTATACCAATACCACTTGAAAGGAGATCTATAAGAGCACTTATGGCCAGGCAAGAAGGATACGGATTCTCATCAAACAAGGCACCATTCTTTGATGGAACAAATTATGTCTTTTGCAACATAAGGATTGAAACCTACTTGAATGCCCTAGAATATGATATTTGGCAATCAGTGGTGAATGGCTACACACCCCCGTCAACTCCCCCAATGGATCAAGCCGAGAAGAAAGCAATTGAGAACAATGCAAAAGCCAAGCATACAATTTTGTGTGGATTATCCGATTCTAAGATCATAAAAGTTATGCATTGCAAATCAGCTAAGGACATGTGGAATAAGTTGAAGAATATCTATGAAGGAGATGATAAAGTGAAGAAAGCAAAGTTTCAAACCCATCAAAGACAATTTGAAAGCCTTAAGATGAAAGAAGAGAATATAGCCTTGGTGAAGACAATTTGCTTCATGTTGATGAGATCGTGGACACAATTAGAGGACTTGGTGAAGAAGTTTGAATCCATAATTGTTCAAAAGATACTAAGGTTTTTGCCTTTAAGCTTTGATTCCAAAGTTTTCTCAATTGAAGAAATTATTACGATTAGTAATTGGTAAAATATTGGATAATTTATTTACAAAGATCAAAAGATCTTATAGAGCTTACAAAGACGATGTTTCTAAATAAGAAACAATCGTAAAAATAGAAAGAATCTAATATTACAAGATATTTACATAATTAACCATTAACAATAAGAATATAACATGTTCTAACACCCTCCCTTAATGGTCAATCTGTCAACAACACCAAGCTGCCCCCTGAATTTGGCAAACTTATCTGGGTTGAGAGACTCGGTGAGAATGTCTACAGTAACATACTGCAACTGAACTGATCCGTCTTCAACAAGCTTCCGAATAAAATGACAATGAGTGTTCACATGCTTGGTTCGTTCATGGAAGACGTGATTCTTGGAAAGTTTGAGAACTCCTTGATTATCATAGAACAAGGGAGTCGAACCTGCTTGAGATATTTGCATATCCGCAAGCATCCGACGAAGCCAAACTGCCACACAAGCTGCCTTAACTGCTCCTCGATACTCTGCTTCCGTCGAGGAGAAAGCCACTGCCTGTTGCTTTTTGCTAGTCCATGTGACGACACCAGATCCGAAACTGAACACATACCCAGATGTTGAGTTCCTGTCATCAACCGAACCTGCCCAATCTGAATCTGTGAAACCACTGAGTCTAGGATCGTGACTCCTAGTGTAAAGAAGTCGATAATCAGAAGTGCCCTTCACATAATGCAGCACATGCTTCGTTGCTACCCAACGATCAGCCTTGGGGGCTGTCATGAAATGTGAAATGTAGCTCACTGCAAACCTGAGATCAGGTCTAGTGGTAGTGAGATGGATGAGATTTCCCACTAGTTGCTTGAATGTTGTTTCATCTAGAGGAGGAGAATCGGACTTGGCTGACAACTTTAGTCTTGTCTCCACAGGAGTGGAAGCAGGTTTGCAATCCTGCATTAGAAACCTGTTAAGCAAGTTCCTGGCATACTTAGACTGAGAAATAAAAAATGCTACCATCAGTCTACCAAACCTCAACACCTAAACAATAATGGAGAAGCCCCAAATTTGTCATGTCAAGAGCCTTGCACAGGTCTTGTTTGATTTCTGCAATCAAATGTGTTGAACTGCTAGTAATGATCAAGTCATCAACATAGACAACAAGAAAGAGAACATCATTACCAGAGTGTTTGATATACAGATTAGTGTTAGAAGGGCTATGCTGAAAACCATGAGCAACCAAGTACTAATCAATCTTGATGTACCATGCTCGAGGAGCCTGTTTGAGTCCATAGAGTGCTTTCATGAGTCTACATACTTGATGTTCTTTGTTGGCAACCTTGAAACCAAGAGGCTCCGTCATGTAGACTTCTTCCTGCAACTCACCATTGAGGAAGGCACTCTTAACATCCATCTGATGGACTTTCCATCCAAACTGATGAGCTGCAATAGCGAGAAGAAGACGAATTGTACTCATCTTGGCAGTAGGAGCAAAAGTCTCCTCATAATCAATGCCCTCTCGTTGTGTGAATCCTCGAGCAACCAATCTGGCCTTGTATTTATCCAGGGTACCATCTGCATGATACTTGACCTTATTTGCAACTAATGGGCTTCTTCCCTTGAGGAAGATCAGAGAGAACACAGGTGTTGTTCTTCAAAAGGCTCTGGTATTTTGTGTTCATTGCTTGTTCCCATTCTGGAATCTATTTTGCCTCTGCAGATGTCTAAGGCTCATAAATACTATGAATGTTGGCCATGAGAGCAAAATTGACTGTAGACTATTATTTGCTCTTGTTTCTGGACGATCTACCCTCAATGAGCTCATCAGGACGAAGATCACTGATGGTCTTAGCCCACCATTTAGGTTAGAGAGTAGAAGATCCAACATCAGATGCAGGAGGAATAACTGGAACTGGAGGTGGAACATGATTTGAAATAGGTGGAAGATTAGCGTCATCTGGAGGAAATTCAGGTAGTGCATCATCAAATTCAAAATCTGCATCATCCCTCCCATCAGGGGAGCCAAATGGAAGATGGACACCTAAATCAGAAGCTTTCAAAGGTTGATCCTCAGAATTCTACTTAGACGAGGAAAGTTGAAAAGGTCCTCGTTCTTCATCAAAGACAACATCATGACTGAAGATAAGACGATCAGTGTCTACATCAATCAGTCGGTAAGCCTTGTGGTTGTCACTATACTTGTGAACATAAGCTTTTGACTCCTAGAGACCAACTTGGAGCGCTTGGCATTTGGAATCCATACATATCCTAAAGAGCCAAAAACTTTTAGATGACTGATCCTAGGTTTGCGACCAGTCTAGGCTTCCTCAGGTGTGTTCCCCTTAACGACATATGTAGGAGATCGATTAAGAAGATAGACTGCAGTAAACACTACTTCTGCCCAATATTTCTTAAGAACATTCCTGTATTCCAACATTGACCTAGCCATTTTTGTAATGGTGCGGTTGCGACGTTCTACAATGCCGTTTTGTTGAGGGATGTATGGTGTGGTTAACTGACGTTTTATCTCATGTGTATCACAGAAAGTGGAGAAAGCAGTAGAACAAAATTCCCCCCCATTATTGGACCTAAGAGTAATAATAGAACAACTAGACTCTTTTTCTACCAAGGCCTTAAATTTCTAAAATACAGGAAACATATCTGATTTTTGTCTAAGAAAGTACATCCACATTTTATGACTGAAATCATCAACAAAAAGCAAGAAATACTTGCATCCAGTAACAAAAGGTTTATTCATTGGACCACATACATCAATGTGGACCAACTGTAGTACCTTAGAGGCTCGCCATGAGTCACCATCCTTGAACGATGTTTTGTGCTGCTTCCCAGTCTGACAAGCTTCACAAACTCGCTGATTCTGAGTTTGAATTTCAGGTATGCCTGTTAGTGAAAAATAGGTTAAGATATGCTAGTTTTTTACAAAATGAAACAAGTGTGTACTACTTTATTTTGGTGTTCCAACTGCACTAAGGAATGAGCTAAAGATGGTATTTTTAAATGCTTCTAGTCTGTAACAGCAAAAGAGAGAGACATCTCATCAAAAGGAGAAGTATTTTTATTAATATTCAAACATGTGTCCCACACAAAGAGCTGTGAGACTAGCTACATGCATCAGGTGCAGAAAAGAAATACACAGATATGTATGCATAAGTACAAAAAATGAAGGGAGCATGTTGAGAATGGAACCAGTCATTGCCTGAATGACTGGAACGGTTGGAGTAGACTCGATGTTGCCTTTGTCTTGCTGCTTCACCCTGGTCCGTATCTGCTTTCCTTCTGGTATCTGCAAAAGAGTTAAAATATACAATGTGTTAGAACATTTGTTCTAAGCAATGGCTGACTACATTCCTAATGTAATGTCCCCTTTTTATCAAATGCCCTAGTTTGCCTAAAAGTCAAATTTCCAAGGAAGTAGGAGATGGAGTAGGGTTATGTACCAACTTAGATCACCTCAATTGAGGTCCTGCAAACATGTTAGATAATCATTGAAATATAATTAAACAAAACATTGTTAGATATACTAAGTAAAACATAGATCTCATTACTAGGATTTAGGAACATTAACTTGATTATAAGATAAACAAAACTTAATGATGGATCTCAACCATAGGGAGACTAAGACAAAGGGGTAGGTTAGGGTGCCTGAATGTTCCTCTACCCTAGGCCCAAGAGCAGATCTCTGTCCCTCTTGGCCCCATGGGACCATTCAGTCACTACCATGGGGTGGCGTACCTAGTGAGGAATCCTGTAGCCGTTCCCCTCACCATACTACCTTCATCTTCTGCCCTATAATATGAATTCTTTAACTCCCATAGCCAATCATGATAGGGAAGTTCGGATGACTGCAGTAGGGTGTCCTGAGGATCCTTCCCTCCGAAGCCCAAGGGCAACACTCCTTGTGCCCCCTTGGCCTCATGGAACCATTCAGTCACCACCATGAGGTGGCGTACTTCGGAGAGGACCTCACCACTGTTTCCCCTCCACATTTATTTCTTAATTATGGTTGACAGTATTAAACAACATATACAGATTATGCATTATTGCCTTAATTCAGTATAAGAGATTATATGATCACATATAAAGATTATGCATAGTTGCCCCTATTAATACACTCAAAATTATATGAACATATGATTTCTTAACTAACCCATATGCTGTTCAAAGAGTAATTCAAGTAGTCATTATCATATCGTTAACTGATATTCTTTTCATACCAGATCGCAGATAGATTATTAATATATGTTGGCTCTCGATATCTGAAGTTGTCTGGCTTTTTCCGATGATGATTTGAGTCTGATTTCTTTCATCCCCCCTTTTGAATTGCTAAGACGATCTTTTTATATCCTTTTTCCATGCTAGAGAGTCATGCTCTTTGACCGCTGCCTATTCATAGTTGACTTTTGCTAAGAGATGCCTTGTTTGATTGAATTGTTTCTCTTAATTAACTAATAGTTTGTGAATAGGATCGTTGCACCATAGGAAAGGAAAGGTGGATCCCCTAAGGCTGATGATAATTAACAAACCCTACTGTATGTTATAGGTGATCAAAGCACATTGTTTGATTTTATAAAATTGTTAAGTCTTACTTTGTAAGACAATTTTATATTCAGATTTGCTGATAAGGGATGTCAGATCGGGGGGCATGATACCTAACATGTGTACTAATGCATGCATAAATATATATAATCCCTACATGAATCAGATGCGTATAACTAGCGTCACAGAGGGATCTCAAAAGGCAAATATCAAATCAAAGGAAAATCACCATACATATGCATATTTTTGCTAACATGTTTGCTTCATGTGCAGGATTAGGAAAAAGGACAGCTTGCTGGTCATAAAATTCACAAATGAGTGGGGATAAATGAGGCTCTCACAAGGGTTGAGCCCAGCTCATATGAAACAATAGCAAGGTCTCATACAATTAAGTCATGTCAGAGCTGGTGATAGAGAAAGAGTAACAAAACGCAAGTATGCGATCACATGATCAGCAAATAAGCACGAATGAAGGCTGTCCTTTCTAAAGGACGTGGACAAGGTATTTGCGCATGCTAATGAGATATGCAGTGCATACTTAACGATGTACACTAAGTATAGAAAATGCAACATTCAGTTTTTCAGACTCAGTGGGCAGCGAATAGTAAGGATACAATGCATTTTCAGAATCATAACGAAGACATTTTCTAACGCAATGCAAGATACCATTAAACACAATTATAGAAGGGATGCATATAATCAAAGATAAAATCACAATGATCAATTTTTAGAGGCATGCAATCAGTTTTCAGTAATGATACAGTAAGTCCCTATGACTAGATGCAGTTGTAGGATACAGTCATAAGATTTTTATTTTTGAGATAAATCATGAAAGGAACAGTCACAGCAGATTCAGAGATGGCAAAATCAGTCATGTCAAAAAAGAACATCATAGCAGCAATGAATTTTCAGTGTTCTGGGTTAATACTAGTGGCCGAACAATGATGGAAATACATCAAGCATAAGGTGTTATGACATAAGCAACCATCAACGTTGAAGATATGATAATCAAGGATTTTCAACCATTACAATATAAGCCTTTCAGATATGAGCTGAATGTGTAAAGAATTGCTAAATGCCATTATCTTTTCTTTTTTTGAAATCCAAATGAGATAAAAATGAAGAGAAGCATCATCTGCTTTTACTAGAGCTACTGGAGTTTTCAGAAAATGAATATTTTTGTAACAGTTTCAGGCATAGACCAATTTTCGAAAAGCAAAAGGAGGGTTTATAATGCTTTTTCCACCATTTTCAGTCCATAGAGAAAATCAGAACCAAAACAGAACAGATCGAATTAAATGGAAACAGAGGGAAAATCGCCTGAAGCAGCCATTAATGGCCAGCACACAGCAATATTGTTTTCACATTTTTTTTCAGTATTTTTTTTAGAAAAATTTGATTAAACCATTATTTTCGAAAGGAATTATGCTCAGAAAATTATTTTCAGAATTGAGAAAGATCAAATTGCTAAATGAAGACAGAGGGTTTCCAGTATTTTCTCAGAATAGGTGGAATATGCAGAGATCAAGCCACGGTCAAACATAGTGCCCAGCAAGAAGATCACGTTACAGTAGAGATAAAAAACGAAAATGCCCAACAAATGCAGAAATCCAGGAAAAGCAATCTCACGCATTGCTTTGTCAAACAATGGTCTTTTCATATAAACAACTATAAAGGCATAATTTTCGTATAATGAGAATTCACAGGTGATAAGGCTTACCACGGCAGTCTGAAAGTCTGCATTATTTTTTGCAAAAGGCCCATTCGAATCTTTGAAAGCTGTGAAATACGCCTAGTTTCCCCCCTTTAAAAAGTTTTCAAGAAATCAGACATGGCAGCGCCCAGCAGAGAAATGCCAAGGAGGAATCAAGCCCAGCACACAAGAAATATCATAAATATGCCTTCAAATCTGTCGGATAGTCACAGTTCTTTTCAACCTCCAAACCCCTCATGGCGGCACCCCGACATTTCTCAGAAAATCGTGCACAGCAGCAGAGATAAGTGTCGAATGCCAAGGAGGGGCGAAGAAATTCGCAAGTTTAAACTACCAGCGTCAACAAAATGTGCCCAGAATCAACAAATGCAAAGAAAGGAGATCAGGCTGCAAACGCCCCATAGGCCCAGCACTTAGAATTACGCCCAGCAACAGCAAATGACCAATTTTCCTCCTTTCATGCCCAGTCCAAACCCTAGCGGCGCCCAGCAGAGCTTCCAAGTGAAGTTTCCAAAAAATCGAATGCAAAATGAGGAGTGAAATGAGAGTTTTAGGGTTATATTTCCCCTAAAAATATCATCGAATTGCCTTAAGGCATGTTTGCCTTTGCATTTTTATTTTTCTCCTTTCTATGCCACGTGAAATGCAAGAGACCATCTAATAAGCTATTAGCATGCTTATTAAGTGATTTATAATATCACTTAATACTTTATTTCATCTAATATCTTATTAAGTGATATTATAAATCACTTAAGAAATATGTATTTTTTAAAAAAATAAATGTAAATGAATGCATCTTCATTAAAATGGTCTAAAATACCATTACCCAAATTAAACATCTGTTTTTCCCTTTTTATATTTAAAGTAAAAATGTAATAAATATAATAAAGAAAATTATTTATTAAAGTGAAAAAAAATAGAACACTTTATAAAATATATTTTCTAAATTACATTTATTATTTAATAAATAAAGTTAATAAAATTATCTTATTAAAGTGATTTATTTTATTTATCACTTTAATGAAATAATTTTATTGTTTTTATGTTATTAAAATCTTTACTTTAAATATATAAAAATAAAATCAAACAAATGTTCAATTAGGTAATGATTTTTTTTAAATCACTTTAACAGATATTTATTTTCATTTATTAGGAGGTCAAAGAGAGATATTTTTTGCATTTATGAAGGCTTGCAGGCCTGTCAGGGATATTTCAGAGTCATTTATGATGCATTTAAGGGCTATTATGGTTATAGTATGGGTGGCTTGACTTTTTGGCTCAAGTACATTCCCTTTCAGACATGTTTTGGGCCCTAAAAGTGGGTTTTTTGAGTCTGCTCGACCTAAGAGGAGGAGGTGGAGTCTTTTTGACTGCCTTGGCAAAAGCATATATTCTAGAAGACTTCATTTTTTTAGGGGGTTCTTCTTCATTCATCTTTTTAGCAGACTGTAATTTTTGAGTTCTCTCTGCAGGAAGGAATGTTTTTGTAACACATTTTCAGGAATTATAAAGCTTGGTGATACCTTTTTGGCAGGGATAATAGCTTGGCTTACCTCTCTACTTCTCATCTTTTCTGTTATTGTGTCTTTAGTGTTAGTCAGTTCTTTGTGGTTGGCTTTTTGCCCCCCTTAAAATTGCACTTTCTGTTGATGCCTTATACAGAAATACATATGTTCTTGCAGGTCATAAGCTGTGTTTTTTAGTAATTACCAGTCTTAGGTTGTGAAAGGAGTTTTTCCTCTTAGGACTGTGATTATCCAGCCTTCTTATGAAGTATTGATGCAAAGATCATGGGTTGTTGGTTAGTGTAAAAGAGCTTTATTATCACTGTTATACTGTGTATCTTTTGCTTAGTTGGATTTCAACATATCATCTGGTGCAAATCACCTTAGATTTAGATTTCAGTTTTACATGTTCTCCTCCTTACTCTTTTCCCTGAAGAAACTGTTAGTTTAGGTGCAGAATTTAAAAAGAACCAGCTTACTCTGGAGGTTCACTCCAATTTTTAGGCAACCCGCAGGCCTAGGAGGGTTCCCATGTGTCACAAGCCTGCTGAGTTGATAGCTTAGCAAACAGGGGTGCAGGTTCAAGTGATAACAAGGCCATGTACTAAATCTTCCCGAACAAGCTGAGCAAGGTAGTGAGTGTTTAGGTGACCACATCGCTAAAGCCAGAGACTGTTGATAGAGGAGGATTTAGCTACAAAAGCATGCTCAAGAGAATCACTCGTATCCACAAGTTTGTATAGACCATGATCCTCGATGCCAACAACTATAGTAGTGCGAGATGCACGATCAACAATCGAACACTTGTGTGAACTGAAGATCACATCAAGCTAAGGAGAATGTCGCATGATCTGACTCACTCGGAGTAGGTTTAGTTCCATGCTAGGAATGTAGTATACATTGAGGAATATAAGATTCCTCCCACCAGACTGTATCTGAACGTTGTTCTTGCTGACAATGGTATACTCTTCACCTCCTCCAAAAATGACTAAATCAGTATAGGGAGAGAAATCTGTAAACCAATCACACCGATGAGTGAAATGTCGAGATGCACCAAAATCTATATACCAGGCAAAAGACTTCACATGGTTTGCAGGCCTTTTAGCCATGAAGGCGTAAAAGGCAGACTCTTTCTGCTTTGTGTGCTCAGCGACATTGGCTTTAGGCTGAGACCCTCCTTGCTTTCGTTGTTCAGAAGCCGAACGATTGTGACAATCCTTGATCATTAGTAGTTGCATTGAACCTTCTTCGTCTTCGAACCATCCTGAGACTGACTGGAGCCCTCTTACTGAGATGACTGAGATTTGCCTTTATCCTTGTGAAAGGATTTGGCTACAAAGGCTTGTTCTGAGGAGGACAAAGTGGCACTGCTACCAAACTGTTGTTTCCAACGATCCTGTTGTAGAAGTTTGGTGCATAAATTTGGAAATTTCAGATCAACATTCGTTGAGGTAATGTTGAGAGTTTCTATGAAGTGCTCATAGGATTTAGGCAAACTCTTCAAGGTTATAACTACCATATCCTCTTCCTCCATTTTTGACCAATAGCTTCAAGATGATCTTAAATGTCCTTAATCTTCGTGAGATGCTCTCGTACGGACATACATTGATCCATCATGATAGAGAACAACTGGTTCTTCAAGAAGAACGCTAGACTTTTGTCGGACATCTCATGCAATTCCTTTAGGTGCTTCCAGATATCTGATGCTGACTTGCCAGAGGGAATTTGAGGCAATTGGTCATCTGTGACGGAGAGCTTGAGAAGCATGACGGCTTCCCGATTGCGCTCATCAAACTTATCTTGATCTTTTCTGGTTGTGGTAGGACAAGACTCTTTTCCGAAAACAAGATCATCAAGACAAACATATTAAAAAATAGTAAGCATGCGTTGCTTCCAAGTGTTATAATTCTTGTTGTTGAATCTTTGACTACCTTCCAACATTAAGTTGGTCAATGACTCCATTTTGTACGCTTTTCGAGGCACAAAAAACACGAAATTTTGAAAGGTGAAAAGTTGAAGACAAAATCTGAGGCACGGATCCCAATGCAAAAATAGAGGCAAAATCAGGTACAAACTTTGAAAAATACGAAGTATGGATGGCACGAATTTTGAGAAAAAAATTCGGTTGACCCAGAAATCCTCGCAAAAAACCCACAAAGAATATGTAGGTGAAATTTGATTTCGACTACAAAATCTGAGGATTTTGATAAAACCCTAGTTGGTTGGATCCATGAGCAAGGTTGTGAAAAATCATGGAAAAAAGTAGATCATAAAGAGAAATCCGCAAAACAAAGCCGCCGTCAGAAAACACATGCCGCAATTTTATTTTATTTTTAAATCGCACAGAAAAGAATCGCCCCGAAGAGTAGGAGTGGCGGAAATAAAAAATCGCGAAACGTAGATATTGTTGCATGCAGAGACAAAATGGCATCGTAGAGAAATAAAAAGACGACATGGCCGTTGTGCTGGAGGTCACGTAGGTGGATGGAGCCGCAAAACCACGAAAAATGCCCTAAAACACGAAAAAGGTCAGAAAACCGCTAATTTTTTTTCCTTTTGTGTGTCGTTGCAGAATGCTGACCAAAGAGCCCCACGATTTAAATTGTGTCAAACACAGAGGAAGAAATGGATGCAAAAACCTGAAGATCGTGGGAGATGAAAAAAGAGAGCCAAATTGCGGGCAAACAGATCTAGAAATCACACGATGAGGGCTCTAGTTTGCAAAAATGAAGTCACAAAAAGAGAATGGCATTGTGGCTAGTAGAAGAGAAACCCACGAACTAGAAAAATTCACCCAGAAAAATTTGAAACGCAGAAGAAACTTTTTTAAAATTCCTTTCAAAATTTTTGAATTTTTTTTCTTCTGACAATTGGTAAAATATTGCATAATTTATTTACAAAGATTGAAATATCTTATAGAGCTTACAAAGATGATGTTTCTAAATAAGAAACAATCGTAAAAATAGAAAGAATCTAATATTACAAGATATTTACATAATTTACCATTAACAATAAGAATATAACATATTCTAACAGAAATGAAAGATTTGGATACATTGACAAAGGATGAGTTGCATGGGATTCTTATTGCCTATGAAATGAGGATTGAAGGCAAGCTATCAAAAAGGTAGGCAACTTTCAAAGTGTTAAGGAAAAGAATAAAGCATATGAACCAATTGATAGCTCAAGCAATGAAACAAATGAAGAAGATCACTTCATGAGAAAGCTAGAAAAAGGATTTGGGAAGTATCAAGGTAAGTCACCATTCAAATGTTTTAATTGTGGTAGAATTGGTCATTTTTCTTTTAAGTGTCCATAGGGTAAGAGTGAAAGCAGCAACGATGAAGAGGATCACTACATAAAGAAAGGAAGAAGGTATCAACAAAAGAAGGGCTACAAACAAGGTCGATATGAAAAGAAAAAGAAAGATTTTTGTGATTACAAAAAGAATCTTTATTCAAGGAAAGATAATAGCTCATCGAAGGAAAGTAGTGAAAAATATTCAAGCAGTGATGGTGAAGAAATACTTGGCAATGGAAGTAAAGGATGATAAAGATGAAGAGAAAGAAGAAAAGGAGGCGTGCGATGAAGATGAAGAGGAAGTAGATCTTGAGGAAGAACTCGACTATGCTTACAAAGAAAACGAGAAGCTCAAGTAAAAAAATTCAAAAGTTACAAATTCAAGAGGTTAGTGAAAGTTAAAAAAAGTTGGATAAAATGATTGTAGATATGAAAGTTCAATTAGAAGAGGGAAAATATATTGAGGAGTTTATAAGAGATCAACATAAGGCAAAGACGATTGTGAAAAATTGGAGCTTGAAATTGTCTCCTTAAGAAAGGAATTGGAGAAATCTGTTGAACAATTGAATCAAAGCTTGATGTTTGGCAAAAGCACCAAAATATTGGATGGTATCATCAATTTGCAAAGGTCACCGTTTATTAAGACTGGTCTTGGTTTTGTTGAAGATCAAAAGAAGACAAGCTACATCAAGGCTCTCAAGAGTTCCACCAAAAGGGATGACAACAAGGAGAATAAAGTCCCACAATAGAACAATCTACCTCCAAATGGAAACAAGGACAATTTTAGAAGGCCCTTTCATCAAAGACAGCCACATATAACTAGGCTCTATCATCTCTTTTTTTTTCTTTTCATGCAATCAATTTGGTCACAAGGCAAGAGATTTTGGAGTTGAAATAGCCCAATTCGATCCCTAAAGCAAGTCAACCACGGATGGTGCCATCATCGCAAGGCATGACAAATCATGGACATTACACACATTAAATAGTTTAGATCATAGATGGAAGACTCGTAGAGTACTTGGCAAGTCTTGAAAAACTCGCTAGTTTTTCTACTCGACCAGTATTTACGCCATAAACTCGCACAAAAATTCAGCGAGTCTTTGGCAAAAACTTGGCTGCATAAAAAAAAGAGGCCTAAACATGTCGAAAAATCATCTAATTTTATTTAAAGTCAGTCTCATTTTCTTCATCAGAATATATACATGAAATATAACATTTAAGTATAATGTAAGTTATATTTCGTCTATATATTGGTTGTGTTTGAGAGTGGTTTCAGATCTCTAGGAGTTATAATGCAAATTCTAGGTTTTAAAAGGTCTTTTAAATTTTCAGACAGTCAAATTTCAGTAATTAGTAGGCTCCTATCAGCATTCTCTCGCTCTCTTTGATACCATGTTTTGGTAATTGATTGAATTAGCTATGAACTTGAAATGTACATATAAAGAGATTACAAAACGATGTTTCTAAAAGAAACAATTGTAAACAAAAGTGAGATTAGAAACTAAGAAACCTTAAGATTCCTGAATGACCATCAAATAACTAAATATTACTTTAATAACTTTATCTACCCCTAATTCTAGACTTATCTATCTCCCTATCACTCTTCCTCTATCCCCTCTCTCTACCACTTTCTCTCTCCCTCCTCTCTCCCCCAAGATCTAGACCTCTCTCTCACCCTCAGACCCTTGCAAGGGGTGCTACCCTCAACCTTGTTTTGGCGAGGTGGAGGAGCCACATCGGACTCTTAGGACTAGACCCTCTAGTTCTACCTCTCCCTTAGTTTTCACTAGAGATGGGAAGAGGAAGATGTAAAATGTTCTGATTTAGTATTTACTTTTAGTTTTACAAAAGCAATTTGCTATTTCATTTTGTTTTAGACTATTAGCCATCAACATTCCACATGAGGATGCCATTTTGTACCTAGTTTGCATTTAAATCAACAAATATGTCCATACTCAGCTTGTTTCTTTTATGTACTCATTTATTGACTCATTGGGTGCATCTCCTCATTGAATTTCAAAAAAATGCATTTCTAATTAAATTTAAACAAATTTTTAAGTTGCTGAGTTTTTACTGACTTTTTGCTGAGTTTTTTTTCGGGCCTTGGTGAGTTTTTGTGTTTGGCGAGTAGTTCAACAATGGTTTAGATTAAGGTTATTGCTGTCCAAGAAGAAAGAAACAAGTTTGATCAAGGAATAATTAATTCATTAAATGATGTTGTTACTTGTTAGTAAACAAGTAAGACGTCTGATTAGAGACAACCAATTGAGTGTGGGAAGAGACATGGCTGTTGTGAGATACAACTCCTCACATCATGTCCCTTCAATAGCTATGAGAGGAGAATCATAGCTCACAAAGAGGCATCAAAGAATTATTTTATACATTCAATTCAGATTGAGAAGCGGTCAAGAGAGCCATCAATCTGCCAGGTAAATTGATGGTATATTATCATCATTTCCAGGGCTATAGACACAGGAGTAAAGAGAATAATAATCGGAGACAGCGTTAGAAATCACATGAGTTTGAGAAGTCAGTTCAGGGAGAGCGATCAGATATAGATACTTGTATTCTATATACAATCAGATCCATAAATGTGTGGTTATAAGGATATAATTCAGGAAAAGCAGTCAGATCAGGAACTCAGACCATCAATATCAGTTCTGGTGATAATTGGACAGAATATAATGATCCAGTTAACTCTCAGCAGATTTATATACTTTCTAGAGGTCATATCAGACCTCCTTATATTGGTGGACATCATGCAGTATAACAGAATTTTACTCTTTTATGCATAAGGAAAGTTGTTTAATATTGTCTTCATACTGATACATTCATTTAAGTTTGTTCATATTCTTGTTAATCTAATTAAAGAAGGTTTGTAGATTATATACCAACCAGACTAAATCACAATTGACTAAATAATTGACAAAATTTTAAGAAGATCCACAAGGGCTATTACAGAAGCACATTATGGTTGGAACAAAAATAGAAGTTCTTATGGGTTTTCAAGAAGGAACTATAATTCTTTTGTCCTCTTTGTGGATTATAATGTCATATGTTATAAATGTAACAATTATGGGCACAAAGCACAATATTGTAGAAGTGGTTTTGTGAAACCAACTAAACAGGACACCATGAATAATACCATGGATAAACAAAAGAAGAAAATTATATTAGTATGGAGGACATGAGAAAAATAATGAGAAGAATCCATGCTTGTGCAAACTGCACTTCATGCACTTCATTGAGGAGAAGCATGAATTCAGGGGGAGCTATTCATTTTATTATCTTTCAGCTCCATGGAAAAGACAATTCAAAGATAGATCAGCTAATTCATTGCCATTGATTCTAAGTTGAGAGAGAGTTATTGGAAAAGGGAAAATGATGTCACTAATGTCAAGAGGAAGCATTATAGAAAGAGGGAATTTTTTTGAAGAACATTAATTCTCTATGCTGGCTGACATGTAGACGTTTGGCGCCTCTTTTTGGTGTTTTTGAAAATGAAAATGAAATAAAATGTGTTTAATTCTGATAGCGTCGACCTCCTTGATATGTGTGTCCATCTTGGGAAGTAAATTCAAATAAAATAAAATATTTTTCCATAGTTACAAGCCTCGGACTCAGCAAGCTGATTTTTGACTCGGACTCGGACTCGGCGCCCAGACTCGGCAAATTGAAAAACCCAAGAAATTCAAAGATTTTTAACGATTTTAAACTTCTTTTTGTTGGTGTAAATAAATATTCATTATGGATATTATTACACTTTACTTAAGTTAACTTAGGATAATGCATCTCTTCGTAGTTTGGTTTTGAGACACTTAGGGAAGTGTGCACATAGGGATAGAGCTTGTAGGAGAAATTCCACCTTTTGTGGTCTTATTTTGCTGTTACACTCCACATTCGGTGGATCATCCACCTCATGGAATATTATATTATTTCTCCTACCTACCCCTAGTATTTCTTACCTACCCTTGTTTCTCATTGAGCCACATGTCATAATTGTGTGCTCGTACATCCATATGGCCTTGCCTATATAAGCAGGCCTATATTCATTGTATTGGTTAATCCAGTTGATCATTTGCATATTGATGAGAATACAGTTTTGTTCTTGTCATTCTATTGTCTCTCTTTTTATGCTTTTCATTGTGCCCTTGATCTTGGCAAAATCCTACACTTTCATGCATTTTTTAATAAATAAGCATTAAAGACACAATAATCTCATCAAATAGAAGCACATACACAAGTTTACATTGATCACATAAGCATAAATGCAAATTTTAGGCTCGCGCTGAAGGAAATAAGCTAAACTAAATAACACATTAGAAATATAGATAGTGTCAAATGTCTACAAAATTCATGGAATATGAAATCCATGTCATCAAAAGTTCAAAGCATATATCAAATTCAACATAAAAAGCTAGAGCCTAGAAGTCTAAGGCTCAGAGGAGCCAATATCAGTCGACCCCGCAACTATCTTACGTGTGCGCCTAAGATAGGTCCTGGAACGTTTTGTAGCCATGATCTCTGCCTGTGTCTGAGGCTCAGGCTCACACTCAGTGACATCCATATCCTCATCCACATCATCCTCGAGGTCCTCCAATGGGTCTCCTCATGCTCTAGCCTCCTCCTCTGCCATCGCCACTGCCACTGCCTCTGCCATTGCCACTAATGTCATTTTTTTTTAACTTATTATTTTCTCCCTGCGTGGCAGAGTCTGACCCACGAGACTCGGGGAGTCTGCCGAGTTTGACAGACTCGGCGAGTCTGCCAAAACTTGGCCAGACTTGGCTGAGTTCGAGTCCAGAGGCCATGGGCCTCGGCAAGGGCGACTCGCCTCTGGACTCTGCAAACACTGTATATTTCATGCCCTTTGGGCCAACCTTGTGGAGTTGACCGCCCAGTTTTGGAGGCAAATCAAACTTGAATAAAATATTTATCTTGGCCAGCCCATTCTTGAGAGATGCAACCGTTGGTAAAGAGGTGCATGGGTTGTATATATAAGAGATCATTTGAGGTCTTTCACTTGAATATCATTCCCATTAATAGCAGATCTTGTCCAGGCCTTAGAATCAGATCTAAGGAGCATAGATGAGATGTCATTATTGAAGATTGTTGCAGACATATGAGCAGATTATTGCAGACCTTGTGAGCAGAAATAATTGAAGGACGTGAGAAGATTGTTGCAGACCTTATGAGCAGAAGTTTTTGAAGGATTCAGACTAAAGAGAAGACCCTGAAGGTGAATTGATGTGGATCTTAGAGTGGTTTATTTAAGGAGAATGATTGCAAGATCTTGAGCAGAAATGTTGCAGATTTGTTGATATATTTTGACCAGATTTTTTGAGAGAGTTAAGGCAGATCTTGAAGATATTTGGAGCAGCCATCTAAGGCAGATTTGTAGCAGATTTAATAAGACCTAATTCTTGTCTTTAGAGGTTGGTGCTTCTCATAAAAATATATTGGTGTCTCTTGCTAAGTTGGTTCTCAGTTCTTGGGATTGGTATCTCCAGTGGTTTGGTGCCTACGAATCATCTAAAGGGGTTTGGTGCCTTCGAAGAGAGATTTATATATAAGCAATATTTTGCTGTTGTTTTCTCCTGCAAGAGTCTCCACATAAATTGTGTTCTTAATTGCTTGATCTTACATTTATGTAACTACTGTGAATGAATAAGTTTTGAAGTATTGCATTTGTGACTAATCAATTTTTGAAAATTAAAAGATTGTTATTATATCCTGATTCACATCTCCCCCACACCCCTCTCAGTATAATTGTGTGCTCTTCACTGCAGCTAAGAAATTAATTTCTATATTAAAAAAAAGAATGATTCAAGGGTGCATGTTATGTTTGAGAAGAGTGATTACAAGTAGGGAGAATTTCGTGATAGTTAGAGGCACTAGGAGTGGCACCTTGTTTAGGTTTGATGCATCTACATTCTTTAACTTTGTTAGTGTAACTGATAACTCTATTTTGTGTAAGTTGTGGCACCATAGGATGGATTGCATAGCTGAGAAGGGTCTCAAAACCCTCATGAATAAGATGGTTGATGGTTTCTCTAGTTACTCGATTGATTTTTATTTCTATCAATATTGTTTATGTAAACAACATAGAATATCATATAAATATGGAGTACTAGGGATGAACAAATTTATAAGGTTATTCATTGTAATATTTTTGGTCCTATGAATGTGTTGATTGGAAAGTCTTGCTACTATGTTTCCTTTATTGATGATTATTCTAGATATTCATTGGTTCACTAGACAGAAATAACTCCATATATCCCACAGAAAAATTGAGTGGCAGAGAGGATAATTAGGACTTAAATGGATAGGACTATAAGAATGTTTAGTGTTAAGATTAAACAACATTTTTAGGCTAAAGTAGTTTAGGGAACAGGTCACTACTTCTACTCTTGTTGATAATACTCCCTATAAAGTATGGATAGGTAAATGATCATCAGTTTTAGAGTTTTTGGCAATGAGACATGTTCATTTTGAAGAAAAATGTTCTAAGCTTGATTTCAAGGCCAACCGATGTGTTTTTGTGAGTAATGGTGAGACCAAAGTTCCCAGACTCGGACTCGGCAAGGCCGACTTGACTCGTGACTCGGCTATGACTCGGCAACGACTCAGCAATGACTCGGCAAAATTAAAAAAACCTCAAAATTAAGAGATTTTTAACAATTTAAAACTTGTTTCATGCACCCATTATTGAATAAAGCCCAATTATAATGTGTGCTAGCTTGTTATGCCATGAAAGGCATGCTGGTAGAGTATCTACTTGTTTGGGGCTTTTGTTTAGTATTTTCTTTGGCCAAATTGAAATTTTGGGAGCACCAACATGAGACATCATGAACATCTTCACTTGGAAACTGTAAGGAATGCTTGTGTATGGTAGCATTAAATAGTGTGCTTTTTGAACTTAGGTTTTACCTTGGGACTATAGTTGACCTTGGTCTTTCTTGGACCTCTTAGTTTTTAGGCTATATATATGTTGGATGGAAGGGGGAATTGTGAGGCCAGAAGGGTTTGAAATATGCTCCTCAGAGACATGTCCCTTGCCAAAAATAACCTTGTGCCCCATGGGGGGATTTTTTGGGATGTGGGGATAGGTAGGAAATATCCCCAACTCACCCCCTTTTTTCAAAATTTTAAGAAACATCCCTATTGTGAGGTACTCACACATCGCCCCATTGCAAATGAAGACCCCCACTTTTTGCTTTCTAAGGTTAGCTCTTTTAGTTTTGTTGTTGGTCGTTTTAGTGTCTTAGCCTTTGCATTGAAGGGATTGAGTTTCTCAAAGGTCATCAAATCAGATGGATCTCCTCAAGGTGGAGTGAAGGAGTTTAGGTCAGTTGAGTGATTAGGGGTTATTTAGATCATTCCTAGGGTTTTTGTGTACTATCTGGTCACGCTTCAAGTTGCTAAATCAAACCTTGGTTGAATGCATAGTGTCCTCCTAGGTCCCATCCCTTACATCAAGGTCAGAGTGAACTTGCCTTAAAAGTCTGGAATGTCATCCTGATCCTGAAATGGCCTGAAATTTGACTAAGTCTGGAAATTTGAAGGATCCTCCAAAAACTAGATTTTGCATTATAACTCATGGAGGTCCGAAACCACTCTCAAACATCCTGACAATATATATGGAATATAACTTAAAGTATAAGTGACAAAAGACATAAGGAAATGTCACTTATACTTAAATGTTATATTCCATATATGAATCCTGACGAAGATACTAACTTGTCAAACAAGTCAAAACATTGACTTGTGGTGGCCGAGTTTTGGAGCTTGGACTCGGCGAGTTTTGCCATAACTCGCCTGAATCGCGAGTCAGGCGAGTCCCGAGTCAGCAAAACTCGCCGAGTCCGAGTCCCGAGTCAGCAAAACTCGCCGAGCTTGGCTCGACTCGCCAACTTGGCGAACTCGCCTGACTCGCGGTGAATTTGGGAACTCTGGGTGAGACCATTAAATGTGATAAGCTTTGGGATCTTGTAGTAATAAAAATATTATATTCAAAGGATGTTATTTTCAAGTAGCTGAGGGGATGAACAACCTCGTGTGAAGCCAAACATAATAGTGCATTTTGATATTAAAATCAATAAACATGAAGATGGAAAAATAGAATAACAACATGATGGACATGTTGAGGAAGCAGAAGGTTTAAATTCAAGTTGCAATGACAAACCACAAGAGCCTCTTATTACACCTCTTCAAAGATACACAAGGAAAAGTAATCCGGATGAAAGCTATAGCCCTTGTGATTGTGATTACAGTTGAGTAGTTGTTTATCATGTATTGACAATGAACCTATATCTATGAAAGAAGTTGCCTTCAAATGAGCATCAGTCTTTGTTAGAGGCCATGAAAGATGCAATAAAGACCATCGACAAATGTGACATGTGGGATCTAGCTGAGTTGCTCAAGGAAAGGAAAGCCATTGTATGAAAATGGGTATTTAAAAAAAAAAAAAAGAATATAAAGTAAGTTAGAGTGGTAAAAGGACTACTTAATGGCAAACGGTTAGTCCTAGGTTGAGGGAGTGAATTCTTGATGCAAGCTTTGAATATGCATGACGTTACAATGAACTTTACCAACTTTTGTATGTTCTTTGACATTAACATTTTGCCATCTTGAATTTAAAAGTCTCCCATAGTTGAAGGTGTAACATGTTTGCCACATCATGTTGAGTGGACTGGTTCTATTAGCTTGTTTTTTATTATCATATTTCTAGTTCCACTCTCTTGCTTACATTGTTTGGTTTTGTTTACTTTGGAGTAATACATTCAGAAATTGCTATTCTGCATTTTCTATGCTACTTATATCACATATAAATTTTGCACTCTACTCCCCATTTTATACTTAGATATATATTTCTTCCACTCTAAAGTCGAGAATGTACTAGGTTATTCTGATTGCTTTTCCATAGTAGGCTGTAACACTATTTTTCCATCTTTAGGTTGTGTTGTGTGCACTATTTAACATTTATATGTTTTAGACTTTTAGTTGTAAGTATGGTTTTTCACATGGGCATTAGGGTGAAAATGTAACTTTGATTTTCTGAGAAAATTTGACACTTTGTATGTTATGACTACAGTAGCAAAAAGGACATCCATGTTTGATGATCCAGCCATAGAGATTCAAGAGCTTACAGCAATCATCAAACATGATATTAGTGCTTTAAGCTCTGCCATTGCAGATCTGCAAGTTCTCTGCGATTCTCAAAACGTAAGTGGGAACATCTCAAAACAAACGACAGAGCATTCTATTACAGTTGTAGATAACCTAAAGAATCGCTTGATGAATGCTACTAAAGAGTTCAAGGATGTACTGACCATCCGCACTGAGGTATGACTAACAAATTTCACCTTCAATAAATAAGCTTGACCTTTCTTCAAGCTTTGAACCTTTTCTAGGGACAGATTTGATTCATGTTAACCATATGATTGATAAATCCCTTGATTGGGGACATCTGATGGTTCGGATCTTGTGAGCCTGAAAAATTAGTATTGGATGACACTTGTAGAACTTGAAGGTGCATGAAAATAGAAGACAGCTGTTTACTACTACTGCTTCTAAGGATGTGAAAAATTCTTCTTTACGACAACGATATCTGGGGCTGGGTACTTCTAGCAGATTGAGTGTTAACCCTCCATGGGCAAATGGATCTTCTTCACAGTTTCTGAACCAAAGGTGATAACACATTAAGATCTTCTAGTTCAAAAGATTTCCATTGATTGCTTGTCAATGATTCCAAAACAGTTAACCACTGACTGTTAATCAGAATTAGTATATGAGCATTTCAGGATTATTTACAATTGAAGACATTCTTCTTTGTCATAAACAACAAAATTTCATACATTGCTAAATATTTTTAGAACCTTTCATGGGAATATATTATGCAAGCAATGCATCTCTATTCAGATTGAATCTAGAGCCCATTTGCTGGACTGTCATACGTGGCTGAAATTTGATGAGTAAATATAGAAAGGTATGGAAGCAGTCCTATGAAAAAAATTCTAGCAAACACGTATGGTGGAGTTCAACTGCTATACTTGTTATAAATGGACAATATATTTTTGCAAAGAAGCGAGTTAATCTATAGAACCATGACATAGTTACCGTTTCCTGTTGTCGAGGTAAGATTCTATTTGTCATGTTTTCTGGTAGAAGCAAATTATCCTTTGTTTTGATTTTGGTTAGACTGTCGTTGCGATTATCATGTGGCTTCTAACTAATCTACCTACGACTAAGGGAATCTCCCGAGTAAAGAAGAAAACCACCCCATGAAGGATGAGCCTGATGAATCCCATTTGTGAATGTTTATGTTACGATTATCAACTCACATCTAATATTAGCAAGTTAGTGTTAGCATTTTATGTTAGCTTAGCGTTTAAGACTATGCCATTTTCCCACAAATCCATGGTAACTACAATTTTTGGTGAGACTTATATATGTTTTCACATATCTATTGTGATATATATTTGAAATATGCTAGTTCTGTTTTAAGTGGAAGAATTCAAATTGGGCAGTCTTTACTTTTGTTTTTTCCTTCAAAATTCAGGTTTCAAGTGCAAAACTATCTGTGATTTGTGGTTTAAGAGTACCAATCCAGACGTTATCTATAGAGGCAGTACTTTTCTCTATCTTCTTTTGCATGTTTTTCATTGGACAAATGAGCAGCTCAGAAGACTAATACTTGATTAATAAGAGAACAATGTTAGTGCTTTCCTCTATTTTGTTATTTGGGATCAGATTTTGTTAATACTTAATTCTGAAAGGTGCTTTGCTTTCTTATGAAGGCATCATTCAAGTGGAGAGCCTTCTACATTTCCTAGAACACAAACACAAGTTCAACAAGAAATGGTTCCTGAACAGGGCAACTACATGCAAAGCAGGGCTGAAGCTCTCCAGAATGTGGAATCAACTATTATGGAACTGAGTAACATATTTAAGCAGCTTGCTACTATGGTTGCTCAGCAAGGAGAAATAGCGATCAGGTTTTCAATATACTTACACATGCACATTTTGTTAAACAGTCCAGGGAAGCTTTTGCAAAATTAAATGTTGCAATGGATGTTGCCTCTATTTGCAGGATTGATGAGAATATGGATGAAACTTTAGCAAATGTTGAAGGAGCACAAGGAGCATTACTGAATTACCTTAATTGGATATCATCCAACCGGTGGTTAATGGTCAAGATTTTTTTTGTATTAATTATCTTTTTGACAATATTTGTTATTTTTGTTGCCTGAAAAATATATGAAACTAAGAATGTGAAAATAATACCATACAAGAGGCGGCTGTATCAATACCATACCATTTCAGATATCTTACAAAGGTGGTTTTCTACTTGTAATGTTGGAACATACGAAAGAATTGCTTCAATTATGATTTTTCATATTTTGCGTGTAATATTCGTTTGGGAGAGAGAATGGCAGGGATGCAATTATATGTGAGAAACTTTAATTCCTGTTAAAGTTTGAATTTCTGGCATAAATAATATGGCAAAATTGATTGAATATTTTTTAAAATATGGACCCTTTTGTGAGCCAAGTTTAAAGGTAATCCAGCTTGAATCTACAATTTGAGATCCTATCTCTTCTTTTTTTGTTTTTTTGAATAGCATGTGTCTTATATCATGCTATATGACAGAAGATTACATAAAGATTGGTATAAGGGTGATGCAATTATAGTTGGAGGGTTAAATTAAAAGACTATCTAAACATGGGGTGAAAGATAACATTTAGTATGGAGGTGATGCAATTATAGTTGAAAGGTTTGATAAAGATTATCTAAACATGTAGCAAAAGGCAACTAAAGGCAACTAAAGACCTTTGCATGATATATAATTGAAATTTAAACAATACATCTCATATTATTACTTCAAAACACAAATACTTCATTAACTTTACAATTTTCAATACAATTTAGGGATCACATGGCCATTCAATATAAATCTGCAGGGACTGCAAACTACCATTTACTCTGCTGCTTGCTGAAAGTAACCTGTCTTGTCTTCAAAATGAATTAGACACCTTATAGGTAAGAAAAATATAGAAAGATGGTACTAAGAGAAAAAGTAGTTATCACCCTAGGTACATGTGTTAAGGGTCAATGAGCCCAAGTAGATAATTTCAATTTAAATTTCGCTTTGAAATTGGTGCATCCACTTGAAATGTGGTAGAATAACATTTTTTTTATTTACACTGGTATGCGGATCTCAAGACTAGATGTGGCCTTGTTCAAAATCAAGCCCTAGGGGCAAAGCTAGTATAGAAGATGACTAAGGATCCAACAGCCAGATGGGTTAGACTTATGTATGCCACATATGTTGTGGGTGGTGCGTCAAGCAATTTCATGAGAAATAGCAGTTTGCCTAAAGGATCCAGGATATGGAACTTCATTCTTAAATGCAGACCTCTAGTCGCTGACTACCTTTCTTGGGACATTCATGATGCCTCTTCATCTTTATTCTAGGAAGATTCTTGGGGGTTTTATCCAAGCCTTGATAGTCTGATTTCTATACGATCCACAAGGGATTGGCTTAGATCTAATTGGGTTATATATGTTAAAGATAATGTAGCCTTCTCTGAGGAAGAATCAAAATTCGGGCGGTCATGGAGAAGTTTTGAAGGGTTGTCTCTCCCTCTTAATGAAGTCGACCAACTTCTAAATGCCATCAAGCATAGACAGATGTTTTTTAGAGATGGTAGTGATTCCTTAGTGTGGACTCCATCAAAATCAAGTCAATACAATGTTAAGGAAGGCTACAATCTTCTAGCCAATCAATTTGAGTCTAAAGATCTTGGAATTCCTCAAAAACTCTTTTGGAACAACAAACTCATTCCTAAAGTGGGGGTCTTCGCTTGGTTGGCAACCAAAAAGAAAATTCTAACTGTAGAAAGGTTCAAGAAAATGGGTTTCGAAGGCCCCTCAAGATGCATTCTTTGTAAAGCCCAGGAGGAATCGGTGGACCATCTTCTCCTCAATGTCTAAGTGTTGGAGATGGCTTTGTGCTAGGCTGTGTTGGATCACTGCTCTTCCCAATGACATTGTTTCCCTTTTTCAGGGCTGACCAATCAGACCTAAAGATGAGATCCTTAGCCCCTTATGGGAAATTAGTCCTTCTTGCCTCATATGGGAAATCTGGAAAGAAAGAAATAGGAGGATTTTTTATAATAAAGACAAAAAGGTAGACTCAATTCTCAATTCCATTGAATGTTCAATCGTGGAGAATATCAATTGTAAACTTGCCCTTAACCCCAAATTCCAATAAGGAATTCATAGATTGGGATGGCAAAATCAGACTCAACTGGGATGGCATTATAATTCCCCCCTTTACTAGGAATAAGAACGCTGATAGGTTGATAGAAGCTCTTTCGTTTGGTCTCCTCCAAAGCCAGGAAGGTTAAAGTTTAATTTTGATGGGGCTTCAAAAGACAATCCAGGCCCATCAGGCATAGGCTGTGTAATCAGGGACCATAATGGAATTTTCAAAGGTAAGCTCGCAGTTCCTATTCAACCGGATACTAATAATGTGGCAGAATTTAAAGCTCTCTTTTTGGGTCTCATTGAGTGCTCCAAGAGAGGTATCAAAAACATAGAATTTGAAGGTGATTCTGCAATAGTAATTAATGCAATCAAATTTTCAGCAATTCCAAATTGGTGTTTACAAGCTTTATTGGAGAAGACTGTCTGTTTTGAATGTGTTTGAAAACTTCTCCTGTAAACATATATACAAAGAAGCTAATTCAGAGGCTGGTGTGCTCTCGAAAGTAGGGGCAGATGGTTTAGAATTAAATTGGTGGGAGAATGATCTCAGAATCCAACAGAACGACTAAGTTTTAGTAGATTTGTCTTCCTATTCAATGGCAGGAGGTTTAGGTTCAAGTCCAAGGGGGGAGTGTTTATTGGCTTCTACTTTTCAAATTTTATTTTGTCTGATCCAGCAGGCTTTTCTAGTTCAAATTTTATTTTAGTCCAATATTGATTGAATCAAATGTGCCAACCGTTGTAGCCTTGCTCTCTTCCTTTTGTTTGTTGAGGTGACCAGCGCAAATTCGTATTTGAAAATTGGCTGTTGGTTTTGGCGCCATTTTCCAAAATTGCCCCTTTCTTTTCTCTTCTCCTTTCAACGGCCCCTGGGGTAGTGTTGACGTGTCTGAAATCGCATTGCTGCAAACTCCATACGGCCAACGTAGAATAGAATAACCAGCCGAGTATCCTATTCTCTCTTGAGATAAGGAAATCCCTAATGCTATTTTCTGCGTTTTGATCAAAGGGGATAACCTCAAGGTTTCTTTTGTCAAGTCTTGACTGCGCGATATCTAAGTGGTTTGATGTGTTTATTGCTGGAAACACAAGGGGGACTTACGTTGGATGCGTAATTTATAGACAAGTTCCATGGAACTTTTATAATCTTTCTATCAAATGATTTCGGTTAAGTTGATACTGTTTTAATGGGACTGCAGATTTTCTGGATAAAAAAGGGGAAAAAGGAGGGAAGGATAGGGAGAGAGAGAGAGACATGAAATGTAAATTCTAACTAAAATAGCAAATTTAGTCAAGCAGACAGACACCTCCAAGAAACTAGATTAAACATCACCAGCTACTTAAGCACAATGTTTGCATAAATCCAGTGCAATCTTTAAAGGAAAACAAGATTTTCATGTTATCAAGTACAACATTAGAACTTTTACATTCATAGTGAGTGTTCAATAACCGAAATAAGCATGAAAGGTCCAGATTAACAATGCAGAAAGAAAGACAATTAGCCATTCCCCAATGGTGTGGACTGCAAGGATTCTATCAGATGCTTGCCTGAAAATGCTATGTAAAAGAAATAAACATTTGCATGAAAAATGGAACAAAACCTGTCTGGGCTCTTAGGCATATCATGATAAGTTGGGAAAAGAATGGGCGATGGATTGTCTACCAACCAAGTGGCACCATTTAGAGCGGGTGGATTATGCGCCATCTGTGGCTGATTTGCTTGAGTCAAAATAGGAACCGGAGTTGTAACTGTTGGAACTGTAAAAACTGAACTTGCTGGAACAACAAACTGGTGATTTGCAGAGCTGGACTCACTGGGATCTACAGTCCAGCGATAACTCCTATGTCTGTAGAACTGAAATCCAGCAAATCTTTCCTGCTTTGGGCTTGACCTTAGGACTCTTTCGAATCTCTCCGGAGAGAAAGATCTAATTTGTTCCAGCGTGAGTTGTTTTCAATGTCAAATCTGTTGGTGCGGTGCGGGAGCTAAATTAACCTCCTCTTGATCTCTCTGATTCTATGTGTCAATGCGATCAGCAATATCCTGTTCTTCTTCAAGGATCATGCACATTCGGGACCAATCTGGATAGTTTTTTTTACTAACCAAGCCAAGCTATATAAATCAGTAATAAGGCTTTCTTGCTCGTCGTTGAAATCCAAATCTGGCCGTATCATTGGTTGAGGGTCTCTTTCTGGCTGGGGAGGATTAATGGTTACGCCCATTATTCACCATATTAGTGGACCCGAAAGAGAACTGTCGGATTTCCTTAAGAACTTGCTTGCGAAGGGCAGCAATCCGTTGTCTTTCTAGATTTTTCCTGATCACAACCTCTATTTGCGAACCCTTTTCTTCTTCTTGATTGATAGTGCGACTTACTCGTCTGAAAAGAGGATGATCTGCTTCTGATTTCCAAGCCAGGGATCGTAACTGATCTGCAATATACGACTGGTTTATTCCCTGATCAGGCTATTCAAGGGGAAGGTTGAGCGGGAATTCATGCAGCAATACCATACTGCATCATGAGCCGCCCTCCTAGTGTTGTTTCTGTTGCGCGCGGAAGAGGGTAAAAAGCTATAGGGTTACTCTTTACAAATGCAGGTTGATATGATCTTGATTTAGTAGTTTAAAGATTCATCATGACCCTCCTTCTAGCGCCAATTTTGTTGACGTGTCTGAAATCGCATTGCTGCAAACTCCATACAGCCAACGCATAATAGAATAACCAATTGAGTATCCTATCCTCTCTTGAGATAAGGAAATCCTTAATGCTATTTTCTGCGTTTTGATCAAAGGGGATAACCTCAAGGTTTCTTTTGTCAGGTCTTGACTGCGGGATTTCCTAGTGCTTTGATGTGTTTATTGCTGGAAACACAAGGAGGACTTACGTTGGATGGGTAATTTATAGATAAGTTCCCTGGAACTTTTATAATCTTTCTATCAAATGATTTCGGTTAAGTTGATACTGTTTTAATGGGACTGCAGATTTTCTGGATAAAAAAGGGGAAAAATGAGGGAAGGATAGGGAGAGAGAGAGACATGAAATGTAAATTCTAACTAAGATAGCAAATTCAGTCAAACAGACAAACACCTCCAAGAAACTAGATTAAACATCACCAGCTACTTAAGCACAATGTTTGCATAAATCCAGTGCAATCTTCAAAGGAAAACAAGATTTTCATGTTATCAAGTACAACATTAGAACTTTTACATTCATAGTGAGTGTTCAATAACCGAACTAAGCATGAAAGGTCCAGATTAACCATGCAAAAAGAAAGGCAATCAGTCATTCCGTAATGGTGTGGACTGCAAGGATTCTATCAGATGGTTGCCTGAAAATGCTATGTAAAAGAAATAAACATAACTAAAATATTTCTAAATTAAGTGAAGAAGGAGACCATGCACTCACAAGGAAACTTGAAAACACTCTTAATCTTTGCACTAATTCCTGTAAAATTCCGCCAGAGCTTTTGCAACAAGCCAAGAACTTCTTACAAAATGAGGGAAAACCAGTCCCTTAAATAGACTTCAAAAAAGGATGAATGGCCTAGATTTAATCTAAAGAAGTGGCCTAGATTCATCCATAAAGCATGGCTGCCCATACCCATAAATGGGATGCAAATATCAACAACCACCCCAAAATGGGCAATAACTACCCAAAAAGGGATAATTAAATCAATTTGAAATAATCCAAAAAGGTGTATCAGTAAAATTTTACATTCTGTTGACTAGAAGTCAAATGTCACCTTTTGGTGCAAAAGTGCACTTTTAAGATTTAGAGAGAAAAAGGCACTTTTGAGAAATCACTTTCTCTATTTTAGTTTCACACTCGTTTTCTAGAAATTGATCTTCACCATGCAAATATTCCCGCCATAGATCACGACCTGCTGCCCATTCCTCATGAACATATTCCTAGAACCTGATGCATAACTGGAAAAACAGACTGAATGGAGGCATGGGAGGGTGGCGAATTTTGTATTGCATGCCTTCGAGATATTGGTCTAGGTGCTTTAAACCGTCCCTCCAGCTGGAGCGATTACGCTCAAAGCATAATATGTCTGAATGGAACTGACCAACAAAACTCAAGTCCTTAGTGGAATAGGTAATCCTATCCGTTCCCAATCTTTCTTCCCAGTCTGGCTGGATTGCATCATCAGACAAGTCATTTATCCATCCCGAAACCATTGATCGGAGGATTGTCTTACCTAGTTCTTGCATGTTTCCCAGAATCACCTTACATGCGTGATTCTCTTTGTCAATAATTTCTTTGGTGTCATTTTTCATTGTGATAGTCCAGTACCATTCCTTAAGAGTACCGATGCTATGAGGATCTAGGATGGTAGACAATGTAGGAATCTACGCGTGTCCAGAAAAGAGCTCTCATGAGGGGAAGGGTAGTGTCAGCCACTTCGTGTATGAGAAGGGATTCTCTCTTTACCTCTAATAACTTGACTAGAGTGAGCTCTCGATGGCGGGCCATCTCTTTTACTTCCTTAAGGATTCACTCTCCCCTTTTCTTGACGTCTTGTATCCATTCCCTGACGGCCCTTGCGGTGTCCCGTACTCCTTCAAATTCTGTTGTGGTCCTTTGCGCCAATGTCATCGGGGGAATATGGGATTCGGAGGCATTGTGTAGTGGCCTTAGGAGCTGATCGATGTATCCCTCGGCTTGCTCAACATGAACCCGATACATGTCCTTTTCAGTTGTTATCTCTTCGAGCTGCCTGAGTATATTCTGCACTGAATCCTTGAATTCTTCTTTTTCTTGCTCCTTAGTGGCTCGTCCAATGGGGATAGTTGTGATGCTATAATCTGCTAATGTAATCTGATCTGCTGGCTTGTCTATAGGTGGGGTGGCATTGTGAAGAGTGTGGTTCCTTTGCTCGTCCTTGGTCACTCTAGAATATGCTTTAGGCTTTTTCTTCCCCTTAGCTTTTGTTTGGTTTATGCATGAGAAGATATCCTCTAGATCAATAGGTGGTTTGGTGGCGGCCTTGCGTTGGGCTCTAGCAATCAACCACTCTTGAGGCACTGTCTGGGCTGATAACAAGGTTAAGTCTGCATTCTGTTCTTTGACGTTTTCAGCCGACTCATCACAGATTCGCAACTGCTCTGCTACTAGAGGAGTGGAAGAGGTGCGATGTTCTTTGCTTGCAGCTGAATTTTCTCCTATTTCACTAAATAACTGTCTGGCATCTTCATGTGATGGTTGTTCTTCAGCCCTTTTGAGCTCATGAGTCTCATCTATCCTTTGCTCTCCTTCGACGGCAGAGTCATCTTTGGTTGTATTGTGGAGTAGTAACTCGTGGCAGCTCTATTGAGTGGGTTCATGCACTTTGACCCCCTGGGTGGATGGAATCTCTCCTTCCTCTATTTGGTTGCCCAGTTTGGTCGATTCGAGGGCTCTTAGCTCAACTTCTAGCATGTCAGGCCCGAGAGGATCATCAGTTCCAAACGCATCAATGTCACTCTGAGAAGGCGGAGCAGGTATATAATCTAATTCCACTACATCGTTGGACGAACTGGGGTCCTTTGATGATGACGTGACCTCTGGTCTCCTTAGAGGAATCTTCTCCCTTCTTGTTCTTTTGGACGTCCGAGTCCCTTTGCAAGCCTTAGCCTTCTTTCTTTTCTCTAGTTTCTCAATTTCTTTCGGGGGTGCACTAGACGTTCCCTCATCTTCGGAGGACTGAGAATCAAGGCAACCCATTAGGTGGTGCGTGAATTGGACTCCTTCCTGAATTAGCCTCTCAATCTGTTGATGTAACCATTGATCTGTGTACCTTGCTGGGGCTGCCATGACTGCCTGGAAATCAGTGATTGGGTCTTGGGACTAATCGACGCCTGGCAAGAGATGCCTTACTGCTTCAAATTCTCGAACCTGGAGGCAATTCCCTGAATCTGTGAGCTGATGTGGGACTTGACGGTATTCAAAGAGTCGCATTTGCTGCACACTCAGTCTAGAATATTCCTGCCCCCTGACCTCGTAGTTATCAGAGCAATTCTTCCAATAGTCTTCAACTGATTCCTTTGCTCTATACCGCCTGCCATGGGCTCTTTTTGCCAGATTATCATGATCAAAATATTTTCTTGGAAAATGGTCCTGTAGGCCATAAGAGGCCAGCTCTGCTAGGGTAGGGGTCTTCAAGTGGACATCATGGTTGCCTATGATCATGGGGAATGTGAATCCAACCTGCTTGCTTTCTCTGAGTAAGATGTCGGCCGGACGTGACTGCCTTGCGACCTCCATAAGAATTATTTTGTCGGTTGGGTACCTTGGAAGTCGGAGAGTGGTACCATCAAAGCCCACTATTCGGATATAGGAGAACCTCGGGAACTGAATGAACCAAGCTCCATACCTCTGTACTAGGATAGTAGCTTGCTCTGAGAGCCTTATGTGTAATCCTCCCTGCATTAGCCTGACCAGGCGCATTGTGAAGGCGTCATTGACGCACTCATATTGGCCAATTGCATAAGCTGGGCTGTTCTTTTCCCTCTGAGCTATATCTTAGTAATGCAGCTGCGGGTAACAATCATAGACCTTTACCTGATCAGGCCCATTCCCGATTTCACCTTTCATTATCAAACCTGGCATCGACCGGTTCTTGGTGAACATATAGACGAAATAAGAGGTCATGGTGAAGTATTTCTTCGTTTCATGCTCTATCAGTTGGGTGTGGATGTTGTCGCTTATGATTTGGGCCCAGTCGAATTTAGACTTCTCAGCGAAGACTTGCTCTCTGAAATAGAGCATCCACTCTTCAAAGTAGTTGGATTTAGGGAGTCCCATAACTTGGCTGAGTAATGTGACCATATCCCCACGTTCATTATGAAAATCACTTGTTGGGGTTTTTTTCACAATTCTGGCGCTTGGAAGTCTTTTCTCCTTGTACCACTCTTCGTTGATCAACGCTTTGCATCGAGTCAGATTCATATCATATGCACCTTGTGCTTCATCTATAGTTTTGGCAGTGGGATTGTTTGGGAAAGGAATGTCGAATGCGTCGCCGATGGCCTCCGGAGTGAAGTTGGCGATGGTCATGTTCTCAAGGAGCACCAATCTAGAATTTGGCTGATAGTGTCGGGCGGCCTCTACCACTAACTCATATTTCTGTACTGCTGGAGGAAATCATGCCGCTTGGGCGATGCCACTTTCCACCATCTGTCTAGGCTTGCCATATGCGTTAGGTGAGAAGACTCGATTCCTAAAGTCTTGAATGTCAATATGGCCAAGGTCGGTATCACCGACATTGTCCCAGACGCTCTGCACTTTTGACTCCCTCAATCCTCCTCTCTGATATTGATACTTCATCCTTTCAACCTTGCGCAGGATATTTGATTTGGATGCTCGCGATGTCTCGGCTGCAGCGGGCATCTTTGATGATTTTACCGCCGATTTAGGCATTTATCCTGCACAGCCGGATGCAGATTACGAGGTGATACAAAAGAAGTAAGGCGGGTTAGATAGAGAATACTCCAGCATGTCAGGATTAATTCAAAATTTAGATTGGACATGGAGCAACATTTCTAGCTAAAAGGGGCTTGATCGATTTTAACCACAACATTCATGAAGATTTTTGATCGCGAATTTATATTAAACACTTTCTGGATTTTGGATTAATTTTCAACAGAGACAAAGCATGAAAAATTCTCCTAAGTTTGAAAATGCGATTTCTGGTTAAACCTTAGGAGTGAATTCTAGATTTTGACTGCTTTGAACAACATTTTGCAAGCGAAAGAGATGCGGATTTTGAAAATTTAAGCATTTTAATCAGATTTCGCACATACGTCTGTTTGATTTATAAGCATTTTAGATGATCACGGAAGACAGAGCGTACTTACCTGACGAAAATGGATGGCGAAGAATTGCCCGACCTTGTTGCGTGAAGACGAATGGACGATTCTGCAAAGTTTCGAATTCCAACGGTTATCTCCTTGATTTAAATTTTTTCGTGGTTGTTGGATGAAAGAGAATTTATCATTTTAAATGGTTTTTACCCTGGGTAATTGGCAATCTGAATTTGAATGATTTGGAATAGTTTATGTAGCGTTTACCTTGAATTACTTTGGATCGCATGAAATTAGCTTTCTTTCCCTTTCAAAATCAGACGCGATCTCTTTTACATGAAATGCAACAGCATGGAGGGGGTTTATCAATCTTGAATTTCTACATTTGGGCCTGTGTGTAGCATTTTTGGGAGAAGTAGAGGACTTTAGAGTTTCAAACGTGCTTTACCTTTCAACTTCGGACCCCTTGGCGAATATGCAGGCCCCTCCAAAGCTTTAAACTCTGTTTGTATCTAACCCTAAGGGCGAACTTCGAACCATTCAACGCTTCTTTCTGCGATTTTCAAATGACTTCAGACCATTTATGCCCCTTTGGGATTTCGCAATTTTTAACCTTCTGGCGAATTTCAGAGCACTTGAGGTTTTTGGCGAACTGAAGATTTTCGGAGCACTTAAAATGTTTCGCAATTTTCAAAAATTTCGGACCCTAGGCCCATGCTCGCAAGCTTTCGCCTCTTCAAATTTCGGAGCTTCAACATTTTCAAAAAAAAAACTTAGGAGATTTTGCGATTTTTGCAATTTATTCAAAATTTCGGACCTTTAAACGCGCTTTGCAAATTTTGGGTGTTTTGGCGAGCTGGAGATTTTCGGACCTAAACCCACCTTTTGCAAATTTCAGAGTGTTTGAACTTGTTTGCAACTTTATCGCTTTTTCGATTTCGACTCCAGGGTCCGATTATTGAGGTTTTAAGTGAATTGCGAACTTAAAAACTTCGGACCTAAAGCCACTCTCTGTAAGTTTTTAAAAAAACTTCGAACCTCTTAACACCTTTTGCAAATTTGTCATATCTTGAAATTTTGGCCCTAGGGTCCGAATTTGGAGGTCTAAAGTGAATTTCGGACCTTTGGGGTCTTTTTGCAATATTTCACATGCATTTCACATTTTCTAATTTTTGCCCCATGGTCCAAAAATGGGTGTTTAAGTGAAATTCGGACCATTTGGGTCTTTTTGCAAGATTTCGCCTTATTCAGTTTTCGCCGTAGGGTATGAAATTGGGCATTTTAAGTGAATTTCGGACCTAAGCACACCTTTTGCAACATTTAAAAAGCATTTTCGGACCATTTGGGAAACTTTGAATTTCAAAATTTTCGCCCCAGGGTCTGAAATTCGGCCCCTTGGGCGATTTTAGCTACTTTTTAACCTTGTGAAATTTTAACCTTTTGGCCTCTGGGTCCGAAATTCGGCCCATAAGGCAATTTTGGGAACTTAAGTAAAATTTCAAACTCCAGACCAGTTTTCGCCAGACTCTACAAATTTTGGATTTTAGAGGTGACGGAACTCTAAGGCGTTTGGGCAAGTTTCGCAACTTTAAAAACTTCAGCATTTTGGCTAGGAAATTCGCTCCTTCACCAGCAGGCGAAAGCCATCCTTTACTCAAATCCCACAAACATCGCGAAGACAAACCTTATGCAATCTACTTTGTAGCTCTTGTGCGAAAAGCGGTGACTTTGGTCCTCGTGCAACCTTTAGATGCACTGCTATTGCGTGGCGGGCTTCGCTAATTTCTATTGCCTTAGGCCTATCCAAGGGGATTTTCAAAATTTTGAACAAACTCTTGACGTCGTGCCCGAGGGCTGGACTAGCCTGATGGATTCATTGGCTCATTTCTTTGACATCACCACTTCACGGACCAGTCGCGAACTCGCTCGAAATGACGCGAGACACTTTGCGCAAAACTCAACAAGGCGAGGACGAAAGGCTCAAAAAACAAGAAGGGGGACCCTGTCGGCGAGAGGGAGCGTGTGCAACGCACAACAAATGGCGACTCTACTGGAGAAATGCTCCCAGTCATTTCGGAGACGCAAGTCCAGATTGAACCCAGGATCTCTGGTTAACCACCACGATTCAGATGAGAAAAGGAGAAGAGTCTTTCAAAACAAGATAGTGTTAAGGGTCAAATCGAATCACACGCAAATCGGATTAGCTAGTGGGTGGAAGTGGAGTTTATTCCAGCTTAGAAAAAGTTGAGGCATCAATGTTTCACCGAGTCGAGATGCCCAGCGAGCTGATACTTCAAAAGCAATCTGGATAGAGCCCCACTGCCAACGAGCATTCATAGCCCCGACGGAGTTATCGCCCGTTAGCTCATAGAGATTGCTCTGTTTCTGGCAAGAAAGTTTAACCTTTTTCCTCTATACCGGCAGAGATGCCTGCATTCCCATTTGCCAATCTTATGCTTAGTATCAAATTGATTTCAGAGCGCTTTGCTCTTGATTGTTCTCTTTCTTTTTTTCTTTTTTTTTGGCATAGTAGGCAGTGAAGCCTACATGGGATTGAGCGTAATAGTGGTCGTTGAAGCATAGCTTCGGACCTTTCATCGATATAGTGTCTCTTTGATTAACAACTGATTGTATGCGATTTTAAAATGTGTTTGTG
This sequence comes from Cryptomeria japonica, assembly GCF_030272615.1. NCBI lineage: Eukaryota > Viridiplantae > Streptophyta > Pinopsida > Cupressales > Cupressaceae > Cryptomeria > Cryptomeria japonica. The sequence goes on along the minus strand of NC_081412.1, from coordinate 570,756,165 downwards.
CAGTAATCACGATATCGGAGATAGGTTTTGACAAAAACAAGATCTTGCAGAGAAAGGTCATCTAGATTAAACCGACCTCATCATGGGGCACTCCATCAATCAAGAGTCCTCCCCGAGCTTGGATCCTATAAGTAGAAGGTTACAGGAATCTGGCATCGCACCAAAGTTGTACACGACATAGGCTTCCTTTCAAAATCGATAGGGGTCCCAAAACAAAACAGGAAAACAAGAAACTAAACTAAAACAGGAAACAAAAAACTAAACTATTATATACAGCGGAAAGGTTTCGAGAAACCTAAGGCTGGAAATAATGCTTGAGGAATTGACCATTCACAAGCAAGGGGACGTCCTCACCTGTTAGGGTCCTGAGTCGGAATGCATTCTCTCCCAAAATTTCAAAAATCTGGAAAGGACCGAGCCACAGATTATCAAACTTGTCATGCTCTCCTTTCTATTCATGAACTTTGTCCCAACAAAGGACGAGATTGGAAATGTGGAAGGCTTTTACTTTCGCCCTTCTGTCGAACCAGCGCTTGACCACTTCTTGGTGTTTGGCAAAATTATCTATGGCGTTGTCTCTCTTTTCTTCTAAGTATAACAGCTGGGACAACTTAGCCTCCACGATGTTGTCGATTCCTAGATATTCGCTCATGAATTGCAAAGTTGGTATTCTTAATTGTATAGGAAAGATGGGGTTGAGACCATACACCAAATGGTACGGTGAAGTTCCAATGGTAGCCTTGCATCTAGTGCGGTCTGCCCAAAAGGCAAATCGGAGTTGGGTGTGCGAATCTTTCGGATTCTTGTCTAGGAGTTTTTTAATCACTTGCAACAGATTCTTGTTAGTGGATTATGCTAAACCATTACCTTGGGGATAGTAGTTAGATGAAAATTTTAAGGTAATCCCATAATAAAAGGCCCAATTTGAAAATTTCAATGAGGCAAAAGCGGAACCATTATCACAGACTAAAGCATGAGGACAGCCAAAACGTGTAATAATGTTCTCTTCTAAAAATTTAATAATGGCATCAGCATTGTATTGTTTCAACGATTGAGCTTCAGACCACCTCGTGTAATAATCATAAGCAGTTAGAATGTACCTGTGTTGCGCGGAGGAGGGTGGGTTGATCGTACCTATGAAGTCAAGCGCCCACTAGCCAAACGGTTTTACCTCTATGACTGGTCGGAGTGGCATGGCTGGGGTTCGCTCCTTAGTTGCGGATACTTGGCAAATATGGCAGATCCTCACATGTTCATGGGTGTCCCGAAATAAAGTAGGCCAATAATAGCCTGCCTTGAGGATCTAGTGGGCTGTTGCTAAGCTTGACCCATGACCTATTCCAAACTTAGTATGGAACTGTTCTATAATTTGGCGTGCTTCATCTCTGTTCACGCATCTTAGGTAGATGCCCTCATGGTTCCTTCGATACAGGACAACGCCTTGCAGCATGAAACTACTGCTCTTCATTCTTAGTGCCCTCTTTTGCATTGGATTAAGGCGTGATGGACATTTTTTATTAAGAAGATAGAAGGTTATGTCATCATACCACTCGTCTGGCGAGACTTGCTCAATCAGGTACTGCTGATGCACGATTCCTGAGCATTCAGACGCAAGGGTCTGCGTCAAAGCTTGACCTCGTACTAGCTTCATGGGCTAGATCTCAATGTCATACTCCTGGATGATGGTCACCCATTTGCCTCTCCTTTCACCTAGCTCATTCTGCATCAACAATGTCTTTACGCAACATCTGACACTATGGCATGTATCTTACTCCTGAGTATATAGTGTCGGAATTTCCTGATGGCTTTGACTAGCGCATAAGCTTGCTTTTCAATATTCGGGTATCTTAGTTCAGCCTCCATCAACGGAGTGCTCATGAATGCTATCGGGTGTTCTTCCTCTTCTTCCTTTCGCTGAGTCAAAATTGCCACACAGGTGTGTTCAGAAGCGAAGGAATATATGTAAAATGACCTTAAGTAGTCTGGGCTTACCAAAATTGGCGCCTGGATGATAGCTTGTTTGATCTTTTCGAATGCCTTCTTGGTCACTGGGGTCCACTCTATCTTGGCATCTTTCTTTAGCATATCATTGAGAGGGCAAACTATTTCAGCAAATCCAGTTATAAACTTCCTGACAAAATTTATCTTTCTGAAATATGACTTAAGTTCTTTTTTGCTTGCGGGGAGATTGATCTGCAGTATGGCTTTGATTCTATCAGGATCGATTGATATCCCCCTTTTTGAAATAACATGACCGAGGAGCTTACCTTCGGTCATGCCAAACATACACTTCTTGGGATTTAGAGATATCCAGAATTGACGACAGCGCTGAAAAACTTTCTGCATATCAGTCACATGATCCGCCCTTTGCTTGGAGAAACTGGTCAAGTTGTCCATATAGATAATGATGCGTTGAAATGTAGCTCCTGCGTTGATCAAACCAAAAGGCATTCTTCTATAAGCAAATATTCCCCACTTAGTGGTGAATGCAGTTTTGAGTCGGTCTTCATACTCGACCATTACTTGGTTGTACCCGAAATAACCATCTAGGAAAGACATCATCTAGGATCCATTGACCATTTGCAGGACTTCATCAAGGGAGGGCAGCGGGTAGTTATCTTTTTCTGATGTTTTATTTAGATTGCGGAAATCGATACACAATCTGATTTCACCGCTCTTCTTCCTTACGGGAACTAGGTTAGCGACCCAGGTAGAATGGCGTACTGGAAAGATGATGCGAGCAACCAGTAATTTCTTTACTTCTTGATAGATTAAAGGCTCGAGGAGGGTGTTCACTGGCCGCTGCCTCTGTCTGAAAGGTTTTGAGTCTGGCTTAAGGGGTATGGTATGAGTTATCACTGAAGTGTCATAAGTTTTGAGATCCTCATACCCCCAAGCGATGATATCTGGGAATTCTCTCATGTTTTTGAGGATTTTGTCTCTTTCCTGAGATGTACATACCTTGCCAATCAGCACGTTCTTTTGATTTTCTTGTGTGCCGACATTGATTTTATCGCAGGCGCCTCCTTCAAAAGCACCTTCCTTGCGAGACTTGAGCTGGTCCCAGTCGAAAATCCTCTCCAACTGTACCATACCTCTAGGAATGGTATTTGTCCTGAGATTCAGGACTCCTATGTCAATCTCAGCTTCTTGAGGTTCTTCCTCATCAATAATCTGTGTTGCAAACACATCTGAGCTTGTAATGAAGTCGATGATGTGCTTATCATCATCGAACACCTGGAAATTACTAACATTGTCCAAGACCAATGGGACTGATGTTAACTCCACTGTAAATTTCTTTAAACTTTGCATTGATAGAGGCTCGAGCATACTTGCGGCCTGTGCCAATGAATCAACAACCTGGTTCTGTGATCTAAATATGGTCTTGTTGAAAGCATCAAAACTTTCCATTATATCCCACACATGGTTGCGGTAGACACTGAGTCTCTTGTCATGGCAGGTATATTATTTTCGTACTTGTTGGACTACCACTTCGGAATCTCCAAAACAATGCAAGATCTGAGCTCCTTTTTTGATGGCTAGCAACAAACCATGAATCAAAGATTCATAATCTGCTATATTATTGGTACAGTGAAACTGCAGTCGGTAGGAGGCCAAATAGGTCTCACCGGTGGGGCTTATCAGTTCTACCCCTGCTCTAGCTCCTTGCTTGGACTTTGAACCATCAAACCTTAGAGTCCAAGTCTGATTTGGGCTGGCAACCTTATTCGTTGCGGTTGTTGGGCCTATTATTTTATACTTTTCTTGCTCAGGAGGTCTCCTTTTAGGGAGCTCTGGGAAAGCGGTGTCTTCTGGCCTGAGAGTGTGGGTTTGCAACACCTTTGAATGTCTCTTCCATGCCTAATTTAAGGCTGTTCTGCATAATGAATATGTTATTTATGAATGGGCGACATTGTGAACTCTGCACCAGCAGGTTAGGAGCAAATTTTTAATAGAATCTCGACGGTTGAGATGGGACACCTACTCTTTGTATTTGCAGAAAAACTCCTTAAGGCTGCTGAATAGCTCACTTTCTTCTGGTGACGGGATCACTTTATCATAACTCTCTGCAATCCCTTCTAGATTTTAGACTGGATTTGAGAATTGTACCAATAAAACTTCATTTGTTGAGCTTATGTCAGCCCTGTATGTGCCCATGTCTGACTCTAGAAACAAGGTCTCATTGGCCTGATTATATTCCGTAATCATCAATTTGAGCTGAGGTTCGGACTCGATCCGGATCTGATTTGCTACCCCTCTCCATGGTAGCCACATATGAGTGAAACTAGAATGCAGCCAGCCGTTAAGGACGCAGGTCCAATCTCGACTAAGCAGCATGCCATAGGCTCCCGAGATGTCCACTACTTGGATATCGATGTACATCTAGATACACGGATCTGTTGTCAATTGCATGTGTATATTGTTCAACTCTCCCACTACCATCACTTCAGATTTATCTAATTGAGTAACCTTTCGGTTAGTCTTGGTGGGGGTTAGGCCTAGAGCACTGCACACTAATAGAGGCATGACATTAGTTGAAGCTCCTAAGCCTATTAGATAGTTGTGCAAGTTCTTACCAAAGATTCTGAGAGTTAATAGGAAAGGTGGGGGTTCTAACTTTTCGGTGAACAAACTAATAGTAGGCTTTGATGGCAGGGTGTCATTATTCATGATTGAGATGTCTTGAGTTCTTCCTCGTGCATGTACTCCAAAACCAGTCTCCATAGGCTGATCATTTGAGAACTCAGGCGGTGCAACATAATTTACTGTTGCACCCCTAGGATTTGTTAGGGCTCTTACCTCATTGCTGGCCTTCTGGGGTTGTACTGGCGGTACTCGCTGTCCGGAGTTCTCATATGTTCCTTTGGGTTGAACTGGCGAGGGTTCCTTAAGGCTACTCAAGACCACGTCCCTAACTTCAGAGACTTTCATCAATTCAGTGAGGGATAAGCTGACTTTGATCTTCTTGAACTCATCTGCCACCAACTGGCCTAATTTGGTAATCTCTATATTGCTAGATGGCTTATCACTCGAGCCGTGATTTGTGGCAGCAGTCAGTTGATTCTTTGGAGTAAGTATTTTCAGAGGGGCTTGTGTCTTTTGCGGCTGACCTTGGCTTGCATACTGCTACAATGCCTTAGGATAATTCAGGTTGTTGTTGGTGTTCTAGTTTGGAGGAACTTGGATGTCCTTGGGAGGTGTGGAAGTAGTGTAAGGACCACTATTGTTGTTCTAGTTATTATTGTTGTAATATCCTCGATTGTCGTGCTGGTATTGCTAAAATGCATTCACATCAGTAGGCTGGTTTGGGTCTGCCACCTCATTTTCATCCTGGTTAGGGAAGAAGAATGGGGGAATGTAAGTCTCTAAGACAAGTGTTGTATTGTACCTTGGTGATGACACTATTTCAAATCCGGAGGGAGGAAGCACTGGCTGAGGCATTATGTTCTCAACTTCCTGCTGGAATATATTGGCTGCAACATGAAATTCGTCGCATTGCAACTCTGAGTGCTGGTTAGTATTATGCAACCTGCACCAATTAGAAAGTGCTGCTTCTGCCAAAAATACTCTATCTGCTGGCCTGTTTTCTGATGCTGGCGGATTATCAAGTGGAGTGGGTACCCCTTCGTTGTTGGGACGGGTGTTCCATGTCCTCGTGGGTCTTTGATATCCTTGGTTTTGGTACTGACCTTGGTGTTGACCTTGGCTCACATACTACTGATTCCTCTGACTATTCTGCAATTGATTATTTTGATTTCGCAGATAAGTGTCCTCAGAGGAAAGCTTCTTCATTTGTTCAGTCAGTTCCCGCATCTTGTCCTTTTCCTCTTGGGTTCTAGATGACACTGTGGTATTTTGCAGAATATATGGGCTGTTTAGGAGGGATCTGGGATATAGGTGGTCCTGGATGAAGTACCAACTGATTGGTAGATTGCTAAGGCTGATATGCCAGTTGCGGAATTAGATTCAGAACAGTCATTTGGTAAGCCAAAACCTGGCTGATTTCTTGAACTTGATTGGGCATAGCAGGAGGTCCTAAAAGCACCAATGGTCCGACGATGTTTTCGCCTAGTCCCTTATTGATCTCCATAGCCTTGGCATAGGCTTCAGTTAATGTGGTCGGTGCGGGGTGTGACTGTCGGACAAACATAGCTGTTAGGTAGTCCAGAGTTGAATAGTAGATTTCCTTTGTTGAAGCATCACTTACCACATACGGATCTTGCAATCGAGTAAAGACTTTATGGAACCTGTTATTGAAGGAACTGATCGGCTCATGTTCTTGTCTCTTGACTTCTACAAATTGCCTGTATAGCTTTGTCGGGGTTATAGGGATACCATACTTTCCCGTAAAAGCTACTTTCAGCTTCTCCCAAGAGTCAATAGAGGATACTAGCAAATGGATAAACCAGTAAATTGCCTCTTCCCCCAATGAATAAGAGAAAAGTCTACATGCAACATCTGCATACTCAGTTTGTCTATTGTGTAACGCATCCTCAAATATCTTGATACGTTCTTCTGTTGTTCTATTCGGATCATTTGCATGAAAAATGGAACAAAACTTGTCTGGGCTCTTAGGCATATCATGATAAGTTGGGAAAAGGATGGGCGATGGATTGTCTACCAACCAAGTGGCACCATTTGGAGCGGGTGCATTATGCGCCATCTGTGGCTGATTTGCTTGAGTCAAAATAGGAACCGGAGTTGTACCTGCTGGAACTATAAAAACTGAACTTGCTGGAACAACAAACTGCTGATTTGCAGAGTTGGACTCACTGGGATTTGCAATCCGGCGATAACTCCTACGTCTGTAGAACTGAAATCCAGCAAATCGTTCCCGCTTTGGGCTTGACCTTAGGACTCTTTCGAATCTCTTCGGAGAGAAAGATCCAATTCGTTCCAGCGTGAGTTGTTTTCAATGTCAAATCTGTTGGTGCGGTGCGGGAGTTAGATTAGCCTCCTCTTGATCTCTCTGATTTTGTGTGTCGATGCGATCAGCAATATCCTGTTCTTCTTCAAGGATCATGCACATTCAGGACCAATCTAGATAGTTTCTTTTTACTGACCAAGCCAAGCTATATAATTCAGTAATAAGGCTTTCTTGCTTGTCGCTGAAATCCAAATCTGGCTGTATCACTGGTTGAGGGTCTTTTGCTGGCTGGGGAGGATTAATGGTTAGGCCCATTATTCACCATATTAGCAGACCCGAAAGAGAACTGTTAGATTTCCTTAAGAACTTTCTTGCGAAGGACAGCAATCTGTTGTCTTTCTAGATTTTCCCTGATCACAACCTCTATTTGCGAACCCTTTTCTTTTTCTTGATTGATAGTGCGACTTACTCGTCTGAAAAGAGGATGATCTGCTTCTGATTTCCAAGCCACGGATCGTAACTGATTTGCAATATACGACTGGTTTAGTCCCTGATCAGGCTGTTCAAGGGGAAGGTTGAGTGGGAATTCATGCAACAATACCATACTACATTATGAGCTGCCCTCCTAGTGTCGTTTTTACTGCGCGTGGAAGAGGGTAAAAAGCTATAGGGTTACTCTTTACAAATGCAGGCTGATATGATCTTGATTTAGTAGTTTAAAGATTCATCATGGCCCTCCTTCTAGTGCCAATTCTGTTGACATGTCTGAAATCGCATTGCTGCAAACTCCATACAGCCAACGCAGAATAGAATAACCAGCTGAGTATCCTATCCTCTCTTGAGATAAGTAAATCCCTAATGCTATTTTCTGCGTTTTGATCAAAGGGGATAACCTCAAGGTTTCTTTTGTTAGGTCTTGACTGCGGGATTTCCTAGTGCTTTGATGTGTTTATTGCTGGAAACACAAGGGGGACTTACGTTGGATGGGTAATTTATAGATAAGTTCCCTGGAACTTTTATAATCTTTCTATCAAATGATTTCGGTTAAGTTGATACTGTTTTAATGGGACTGCAGATTTTCTGGATAAAAAAGGGGAAAAAGGAGGGAAGGATAGGGAGAGAGAGAGACATGAAAAGTAAATTTTAACTAAGATAGCAAATTCAGTCAAGCAGACAAACACCTCCAAGAAACTAGATTAAACATCACCAGCTACTTAAGCACAATGTTTGCATAAATCCAGTGCAATCTTCAAAGGAAAACAAGATTTTCATGTTATCAAGTACAACATTAGAACTTTTACATTCATAGTGAGTGTTTAATAACCGAACTAAGCATGAAAGGTCCAAATTAACCATGCAGAAAGAAAGGCAATCAGTTGTTCCGTAATGGTGTGGACTGCAACGATTCTATCAGATGGTTGCCTGAAAATGCTATGTAAACGAAATAAATTTAACTGAAAGATTTCTAAATTAAGTGAAGAAGGAGACCATGCACTCACAAGGAAACTTGAAAACAATCTTAATCTTTGTATTAATTCCTGTAAAATTTCGCCAGAGTTTTGGCAACAAGCCAAGAACTTCTTACAAAATGAGGGAAAACCAGTCCCTTAAATAGACTTCAAAAAAGGATGAATGGCCTAGATTTAATCTAAAGAAGTGGCCCAGATTCATCCATAAAGCATGCCTGCCCATACCCATAAATGGGATGCAAATATCAACAACCACCCCAAAATGGGCAATAACTACCCAAAAAGGGATAATTAAATCAATTTGAAATAATCCAAAAAGGTGTATCAGTAAAGTTTTACATTTTGTTGACTAGAAGTCAAACGTCACCTTTTGGTGCAAAAGTGCACTTTTAAGATTTAGAGAGAAAAAGGCACTTTTGAGAAATCACTTTCTCTATTTCAGTGTCACACTCGTTTTCTAGAAATTGATCTTCGCCATGCAAATATTCCTGCCATAGATCACGACCTACTGCCCGTTCCTCACGAACATATTCCTGGAACATGATGCATAACTAGAAAAGCAGACTGAATGGAGGCATGGGAGGATGGCGAATTTTGTATTGCATGCTCTCGAGATACTGGTCCATGTGCTTTAAACCGTCCTTCCAGCTGGAGCGATTACGCTCAAAGCATAATATGTCTGAATGGAACTGACCAGCAGAACTCAAGTCCTTAGCGAAATAGGTAATCCTATCCGTTCCCAATCTTTCTTCCCAGTTTGGCTAGATTGCATCATCGGACAAGTCGTTTATCCATCCCGAAACCATTGATCGGAGGATTGTCTTACCTAGTTCTTGCATGTTTCCTAGAATCACCTCACATGTGTCATTCTCTTTGTCAATAATTTCTTTGGTGTCATTTTTCATGGTAATAGTCCAGTACCATTCCTTAAGAGTATCGATGCTATGAGGATCTAGGATGGTGAACAATGTAGGAATCTACGCGTGTGTCGAGAAAAGAGCTCTCATGAGGGGAAGGGTAGTGGCAGCCACTTCGTGCATGTGAAGGGATTCCCTCTTTACCTCTAATAAATTGACTAGAGTGAGCTCTCGATGGTGGGCCATCTCTTTTACTTCCTTAAGGATTCGCTCTCCCCTTTTCTTGATGTCTTGTATCCATTCCCTGACGGCCCTTGCGCTGTTCCGTACTCCTTCAAATTTTGTTGTGTCCTTTACGCCAATGCCGTCGAGGGAATATGGGATTCGAAGGCATTGTGTAGTGGGCTTAGGAGCTGATCGATGTATCCCTCGGCTTGCTCAGCATGAGCCCGATACATGTCCTTTTCAGCTGTTATCTCTTCGAGTTGCTTGAGTATATTCTGCATTGAATCCTTGAATTCTTCTTTTTCTTGCTCCTTAGTGGCTCATCCAATGGGGACAGTTGTGATGCTATAATCTGCCAGTGTAATCTGATCTGCTAGCTTGTCTACAGGCGGGGTGGCAATGTGAAGAGTGCGGTTCCTTTGCTCGTCCTTGGTCACTCTAGAATATGCTTTGGGCTTTTTCTTCCCCTTAGCTTTTGTTTGGTCTATGTGCGAGAAGATATCCTCTAGATCAATAAGTGGTTTGGTGGCGGCCTTGCGCTGGGCTCTCGCAATCAACCACTCTTGATGCATTGTCTGGGCTGATAACAAGGTTAAGTCTGCATTCTGTTCTTTGACATTTTTAGTCGACTCATCACAGATTTGCAGCTACTCTGCTACCGGAGGAGTGGAAGAGGTGCGGTGTTCTTTGCTTGCAGCCGAATTTTCTCCTATTTCATTGAACAACTGTCTGACATCTTCATGTGATGATTGTTCTTTAGCCCTTTCAAGCTCATGAGTCTCATCTATCCTTTGCTCTCCTTCGACAGTAGAGTCATCTTTGGTTGTATTGTGGAGTAGTAACTTGTGGCGGCTCTGTTGAGTGGGTTCATGCACTTTGACCCCCTGGGTGGATGGAATCTCTCCTTCCTCTATTTGGTTGCCCAGTTCGGTCGATTCGAGGGCTCTTAGCTCAGCTTCTAGCATGTCAGGCGCGGGAGGATCATCAGTTCCAAACGCATCAATGTCACTTTGAGAAGGCGAAGCAGGTATAAAATCTAATTCCACTACATCGTCGGACGAACTGGGGTCCTTTGACGATGACGTGACCTCTGGTCTCCTTATAGGAATCTTCTCCCTTCTTGTTCTTTTGGACGTCCAAGTCCCTTAGCCTTCTTTCTTTTCTCTGGTTTCTCAATTTCTTCCCGGGGTGCACTAGACGTTCCCTCATCTTCGGAGGACTGAGAATCAAGGCTACCCATTAGGTGGTAGGTGAATTGGACTCCTTCGTGAATTAGCCTCTCAATTTGTTGATGTAACCATTGATCTGTGTACCTTGCTGGGGCTGCCATGACTGCCTGGAAGTCAGTGATTGCGTTCTGGGACCAATCGACGCCTGGCAAGAGATGCCTTACTACTTCAAATTCTCGGACCTGGAGGCAATTCCTTGAATTTGTGAGCTGATCTGGGACCCGACGGTATTCAAAGAGTCGCATTTACTGCACACTTAGTCTAGAATATTCCCGCCTCCTGACCTCATAGTCATCAGAGCAATTCTTCCAATAGTCTTCAACTGATTCATTTGCTCTATACCGCTTGCCATGGGCTCTTTTTGCCAGATTATCATGATCAAAATATTTTCTTGGAAAATGGTCCTATAGGCCATAAGAGGCCAGCTCTGCTAGGGTAGGGGTCTTCAGGTGGACATCATGGTTGCCTATGATCATGGGGAATGTGAATCCAGCCTGCTTGCTTTCTCTGAGTAAGATGCCGACCACACGTGACTGCCTTGCGACCTCCATAAGAATTATTTTGTCGGTTGGGTACCATGGAAGTCGGAGAGGGGCACCATCAAAGCCCGCTATTCGGATATAGGAGAACCTCGAGAACTGAATGAACCAGGCTCCATACCTCTATACTAGGATAGTAGCTTGCTCTGAGAGCCTTATGTATAATCCTCCCTACATCAGCCTGACCAGGCACATTGTGAAGGCGTCATTGACGCGCTCATATTGGCCAATTGCATAAGCTGGGCTGTTATTTTCCCTCTGAGCTATATCTTGGTAATGCAGCTGCAGGTAACAATCATAGACCTTTACCTAATCAGGCCAATTCTCGATTTCATCTTTCATTATCAAACCTGGCAGCGGCTGATTCTTGGCAAACATATAGACCAAATAAGAGGTCATGGTGAAGTATTTCTTCGTTTCAAGCTCTATCAGCTGGGTGTGGATGTTGTCGCTTATGATCTGGGCCCATTCGAATTTAGATTTCCCAGCGAAGACTTGTTCTGTGAAATAGAGCATCCACTCTTCAAAGTAGTTGGATTTAGGGAGTCCCATAACATAGCTGAGTAATGTGACCATATCCCCACGTTCATTATGAAAATCACTTCTTGGGGTTTTTTTCACAATTTTGGCGCTTGGAAGTCTTTTCTCCTTGTACCACTCTTCGTTGATCAGCGCTTTGCATCGGGCTAGATTCATATCTTATGCCCCTTGTGCTTCATCTATAGTTGTGGCTGTGGGATTGTTTGGGAAAGGAATGTCGAATGCGTTGTCGATGGCCTCCGGAGTGAAGTTGGTGATGGTCATGTTCTCAAGGAGCAGTAATCTGGAATTTGGCTGATAATGTCGGGTGGCCTTTACCACTAACTCATAGTTCTGTACTGCTGAAGGAAATCTTGCCGCTTGGGCGATGCCACTTTCCACCATCTGTCTAGGCTTGCCATATGCATTAGGTGAGAAGACCCGATTTCTGAAGTCTTGAATGTCAATATGGCCAAGGTCGGTATCACCGACATTGTCCCAAATGCTCTGCACTTTTGACTCCCTCAATCCTCCTCTCTGATATTGATACTTCATCCTTTCAACCTTGCGCGAGATATCTGATTTGGATGCTCGCGATGTCTCGACTGCAGCGAGCGTCTTTGATGATTCTACTGTCGATTTAGGCATTTATCCTGCATAGCCGGACACGGATTACAAGGTGATACAAAAGAAGTAAGGCGGGTTAGATAGAGAATACTCCAGCATGCTAGGATTAATTCAAAATTTAGATTGGACATGGAGCGACATTTCTAGCTAAAAGGGGCTTGATCGATTTTAACCACAACATTCATGAAGATTTTTGATCGCAAATTTATACTTAACACCTTCTGGATTTTGGATTAATTTTCAACAAAGACAAAGCATGAAAAATTCTCCTAAGTTTGAAAATGCGATTTTTGGTTAAACCTTAGGAGTGAATTCTAGATTTTGATTGCTTTGAACAACATTTTACAAGCGAAAGAGATGCAGATTTAAAAAATTTAAGCATTTTAATCAGATTTCGCACATACGTCTGTTTGATTTATAAGCATTTCAGATGATCAAGGAAGACAGAGCGTACTTACTTGACGAAAACGGATGGCGAAGAATTGCCCGACCTTGCTGCGTGAAGACGAATGGACGATTCTGCAAAGTTTCGAATTCCAACGGTTATCTCCTTGATTTAAATTTTTCGCGGTTGTTGGATGAAAGAGAATTTATCATTTTAAATGGTTTTTACCTTGGGTAATTGGCAATCTGAATTTGAATGATTTGGAATAGTTTATGCAGCATTTACCTTGAATTACTTTGGATCGCGCGAAATTAGCTTTATTTCCCTTTCAAAATCGGACGTGATCTCTTTTACATGAAACACAACAGCATGGAGGGGGTTTATCAATCTTGAATTTCTACATCTGGGCCTGTGCGCAGCGTTTTTCGGAGAAGTAGAGGACTTTAGAGTTTCAAACGTGCTTTACCTTTCAACTCGGACCCCTTGGCGAATATGGAGGCCCCTCCAAAGCTTTAAACTCTTTTTGTATCTAACCCTAAGGGTGAACTTCAGACCATTCAACGCTTCTTTCTGCGATTTTCAAATGACTTCAGACCATTTACGCCCATTTGGGATTTCGCGATTTTTTAACCTTCTGCCGAATTTCGGAGCACTTGGGGTTTTTGGCAAACTGAAGATTTTCGGAGCACTTAACATGTTTCACAATTTTCAAAAACTTCGGACCCTACGCCCATGTTCGCAAGCTTTCGCCTCTTCGAATTTCGGAGCTTCAACGTTTTCCAAAAACAAATTTCGGAGATTTCGCGATTTTTGCAATTCATTCAAAATTCCGGACCTTTAAACGCGCTTTGCAAATTTTGGGTGTTTTGGCGAGCTGGAGATTTTCGGACCTAAACCCACCTTTTGCAAATTTCGGAGTGTTTGAACTTTTTTGCAACTTTATTGCTTTTTTGATTTTGGCTCCAAGGTCCGAATATTGAGGTTTTAAGTGAATTGCGAACTTAAAAACTTCGGACCTAAAGCCACTCTTTGCAAGTTTTTAAAAAAACTTCGGACCTCTTAACACCTTTTGCAAATTTGTCATATCTTGAAATTTCGGCCCCAAGGTCCGAATTTGGAGGTCTAAAGTGAATTTCGGACCTCTGGGGTCTTTTTGCAATATTTCACATGCATTTCACATTTTCTAATTTTCGCCCCATGGTCCGAAAATGGGCGTTTAAGTGAAATTCGGACCATTTGGGTCTTTTTGCAAGATTTCGCTTTATTCAGTTTTCGCCCCAGGGTCCGAAATTGGGCATTTTAAATGAATTTCGGACCTACACACACCTTTTGCAACATTTAAAAAGCATTTTCGAACCATTTGGGAAACTTTGAATTTCAAAATTTTCGCCCCAGGGTCCGAAATTCGGCCCCCTGGGCGATTTTAGCAACTTTTTAACCTTATGAAATTTTAACCTTTTGGCCTCTGGGTCCGAAATTCGGCCCATAAGGCAATTTTGGGAACTTAAGTAAAATTTCGGACTCCAGACCAGTTTTCGCCAGACTCTACAAATTTTGGATTTTAGAGGTTACAGAACTCTAAGGCGTTTGGGCAAGTTTCGAAACTTTAAAAACTTTGGCATTTTGGCTAGGAAATTCGCTCCTTCACCAGCAAGCGAAAGCCATCCTTTACTCAAATCCCACAAACATCGCGGAGACAAACCTTATGCAATCTACTTCGTAGCTCTTGTGCGAAAAGCAGTGACTTCGATCCTCGTGCAACCTTTAGACGCACTGCTCTTGTTTGGCGGGCTTCGCCAATTTCTACTGCCTTAGGCCTATCCAAGGCGATTTTCAAAATTTCGAACAAACTCTTGACGTCCTGTCTGAGGGTTGGACTAGCTTGATGGATTCATCGGCTCATTTCTTTGACATCACCACTTCATGGACCTGTCGCGGACTCGCTCGAAACGACATGAGACACTCTGCGCGAAACTCAACAGGGTGAGGACGAAAGGCTCAAAAAACAGGAAGGGGGACCCTGTCGGCGACAGGGAGCGTGTGCAACGTACAACAGGTAGTTGAGTTGTGTTGATGTGTATTTTGTACACGACCAAACACAGAATAAAATACCTAAAGGTACCTTATCCTCTCTTGAGTAAAGTCTCCGAATGCTGAAGATGTCGCGAAAAGGATCAATCCGGATGACTTCAAGGTTCTTCGTTGTAGGATCTCTACGTGTGGATAAGCTCTCTGTGGTATGATGTGATTTGCTGGAATCACAAGGGGACTTACACTTGATGACCTGAACGTCTGATTTGCTGGAATCACAAGATTTTACTAGCTTTGATTTGAAAAAAGGAAAAAGATGAGGGTGAAGAAAGGATCTAATTCTGATACTAAGGATGTAGGAGTAATGAATGATCTTTGATGAAATTCTAACTAAGTCTTGTTTTGACATCACAGGACCATCTCCACAAGGTTAGTGCGATCTTCGAAGGAAAGCTTTATGATGTTCAAATCATCACTACAGACATAGACACCATCAGGCTAATGCATATTAATGAAGAAGCGACAATTGAAGTTAAGCTTAAGCTGAATGATTCTAGTTCACTACACAAGGCAAGTCTGCAATCAACAAATTGCTAGTAGTATGGATATACGAATTTCACCATCAATCAAGCACATTTTTTCCACTCATCTAATAACATGAAGTCAAATATGAGAAGTATAGAGATCATGCAAATTGTTGAATCGACCCATAAATTTCACCATTTCTTCAATGAAGTTTTACAAGTCTTTTACAACAACATCTTTGCAACAATATTTGCCTTCTCTCTCTACTCTACTCTAATTGCTATTCTATCAACTGACTAATCACCTTCTAACTGTTCACTCCCTACCTTCTAACTCCTCTCTAACTGCTTCCTAACTGCCTTTACAAAATGAAGAGTCGGGGCTTATAGAGTGCCCACAATACAATTCGATGGCTAAGATCAATTTGAGATCAATGGCCGGGATTCAACAATGAAAACCCTAATTAGGGTTTGTTACTACCATTACATAACATTTAATGCTTGACCAATGATAAAATTACATTTTAAGGACACATGTCTTCTCTGAAAAATTCGACCAATGGATAGTTGGGGTAGGTACATCGAAGTTTGTGCCACCTTCCATGAGTTAGGTACATTGAGTCTGGACATGTTGAGGTGGACCAATTCGACTAGAGGAGTGAGCGCCTCCTCTAGCCTCAAAAAGAATAGACTCCACCCTCTTTGATCTTCAACACTTAGTAGAAATTTGCTGCACTCTAGCTAGACTTTGCTCCTCCAAATTGCACTTCAATTTCGCACTTAGGAAAGGATGAATGAATGATTAAACTTGAACAAAGCATCACCCATATATAGAGCGCTCACCTTAATTCCCTCCAAGGCCGACTTGCCAAAAGGGAAATGAAAATAAAATCCCCCTCAAAAGAAGGTCGACTTGCTTGTAAAAGCAAATAAATGTATTTGAGCGCTCACCTTCATTTAAAATTTGAAAATTAATTTTAATGCCTCCAAAGTGGATTTTTGATTATTTCAAAGCCTAAAAATTAATTTATTAAATTAAAATGCCTTTAATTTAATGCGAATTTGATTTAGCCCTTCCAAAGGCCTCAAAGTTAGCAACTTGGTGAATCAACGCTCAATAATGTAAAAATGAAGGATATCACCAATTTCGCCCTGGACCTTCAGTGAAGGTCAGGAGCGATTTTTCAATCTTGCTCTTAATCCTTCATCTTTTGGATTCCAAATTGCTTCTAAGACATAAAATATCATCTCTTCTTCCTATCCACACAAGATTTGGTCTCAATTCCTAAAACAAAAGAGAGGATCCTGAAAAATCGCTATGGGCCCTCTCTGAGGGTCAGGAGTGACTTTTTGATTTTAGGCTTGATTCTTCATCATTTTTCATTGAAACTTCATTCATCATTAAGCAACATCCTTCCTTTATCTACTCCATCCAGATTCACTTTGTTGTTGCAAGGTAAAATGAGGATTTTCAACAATATCGCTATGGGCCCTCTCTGAGGGTCCGAAGCGATTTTTCGCTGTGGGCTCTCTCTAAGGGTCAGGAGTGATTTTTCATTTTCTGACCAAAATCATCAAGTTTCAAAGGCAAAATAATATTCATCATGTTCTTGGAGGTCTCTTCTCCTTGTCCTAACCTTAGCTTTCCTCAAACTTGGATGAAAAGTTCCCATATTAGGTTTCTCGCTGTGGACCCTCTCCGAGGGTTCGGAGCGATTTTTTGTTGTGGGCCTTCATTGAGGGTCAGGAGCGATTTTTTTGATTTTGGGTTGATTTCTCATGTTGATCCTCCAAATTATATTCAACGGATAGAACATGCTTTCCTTCATCCCTTCCAATCATAAAACATACTTTGATCTTGCAAGAATAATGCTTTTTTGAAAATCTCGCTGTGGGCCCTCTCTGAGGGTCAGGAGCGATTTTTCATGTTTTTGAACTCTTCGTCGGGGTAATTTTATGGAATATAACATTTAAGTATAGATAGAAGGAAATGTCACTTATACTTTAAGTTATATTCCATATATACTTTCAGGATGTTTGAGAGTGGTTTCAGACCTCCAGGAGTTATATTGCAAAATCTAGTTTTTGGAGGTTTTTTAGTTTTCAGACTTAGTCAAATTTCAGGATCAGGACATTCCAGACTTAGCCAAATTTCAGGATCAAGACATCACTCCAGCAGGCCCTGCTATCCAGGTGATCCCCTTGACGACACTCAAAATGCAAAGGCTAACTAACAAAACCCTAAAAGACCTAAAAACAAACCCTAGAAAGCAAAAAAAAAACAGGGGTCCCCATTTGCAATGGGGCGATGTGTGAAAACGTCACAACAAATTGGTACTTGAAAAATAAAATTTATTGAGCCAGACTTTATCGTTGGAACAATTAGGGGAAAGGATCCAGTAGTCGTGCACCCTAACTTCGCGCTTCTCAAAATCCTACTTGGAAATTTCAAATCACTCCGATTTTTTTACAGCAGCTTACTTGGCAAGTCCCCTGCTAATAACTAAGGTTTCAGGGCCACGTCATCAAATATGATGCCACATCAGCATGCTTTTTGCCAAGGTGTCCAAAACAGCCCCAAAAAAAAGTGAGACCAATAGGCGTGCAAAAGAGACCCCAATAGTTGTGCAGCTGACATGGCATCACCTGATTGGTTACTTTTTACAATATTAGTACATTTCTTAACAACTATTGGTACATTTCCTAACAACTGTTGGTACATTTCCTAACAAAAATTGATATTTTTTGTTTCAAACAATAGGTTTTATTTGTTCAATTTTTGGAACAAAAGGTATCAACCACCCTCACAACAATTGGTACATGCTCAACTACTGGGTCCTTTCCCCTATCTGGCTTCATTCTCTTTGAAATCTTTTCTTGGATTCACTAGCTTTGTCAGCCGCCCTTTCTATTCGTGAGTGGCGGAAGTGGTCGTTAAGTTGGCATTTCATCATGCCGGAAGCAGGTCATATCGCGTCATCGAATGACATCTGCTTATCCTCATTATGGAAATCTTTTATCGGTCTCTTCCAGGATTTTAATGGCTTTGTTATCAAGAATATGGTACCATTCTCATTAATCCTGCTATACTTGCAATTAAGGCATGTACGGGTGCCTCTCTCGGCATTTCTTCATCGCCAAAATGTCTTGTTTCTGCTCTCGACTTAAGTGGAGCCCTAAGCTACTCAAACCTGCCATCTCCCTAGGCTTGCGGTTGGACATTTATTCTTTTGGCTCTTGCTGTTCCTTCCCGCTTTGCTTCCTTCTTGTCCTTCAGAGTCTTTGTTTGCAATGGCGGCTCCTACTAAATTCATCATTAGAGAATTCTCAGAATCTGTTTCCTGCTTTGGGGTCGAGACTCTGGTGTCTCTACAATGTTCCCGGAGACAAGCCAACTTCATGGAGATTACGGACCAAAGACTGAAAAGAATTCTTCTTTCGGAAGACGATTTAGTAATCTTAGCGGTGAAAATGACTTTGGGTAGAAGCCACCTGGAAAGGAAGGAATACTACAGGGACAACACCCAAATCTCTTCCAGATTTGTGGCGTCCCTCCTGGATGTCCAAGTGCAAAATGGTGAGGTAAGAGATCTAGCTAGGAGTCTTTTTCGCCTGGAACTTTTGGGTGGATTGGGAAAGGTCTTGGGCTATGCAGTCTTGGGGGTTGGTATTCCCAGGCCGGGAGATCTCGCCTCCGTCTTAGAGGATGAAGAAACTCTTACTTTTTGCCCTTTCCTCTTAGACCTCAAGGGTCCGGCTTTGTTGAGACATAGACAGTTTCCTGGCATGGCGCACTCTTTCTTGAAGTGGAAATTCTTAATTGACCAGAGTGTAGAGCTGGAGAAAGAAGAGGAATTCAGAGAATTCAGAATTCTCTATCCTGAATGGATGGCTTCATTCGCAAGACAACTTAGAGGCTCCCAGCCATAATGGTGGCAATACTTCTCAACAGCAGATTGATCAAACCCCTGGTAGCAGGTTGGGAAGCCAAGGTGGAGGTCGTGATTATGGCCGTTGTAGTGGGTGTGGGGTGCGTGGTCGAGGTGGCAGTCGTGAGGGTCGTGGTCGTTGGCGTGGACATGGTAGGGGTCGTGGTGGCGGCAGGAATCCTGAGAGCTCTGCTGGGCCTTCCCCATCCTCTCCTCCTGGGCCTTCGGCATAGCCACATTTTCAAATTCTGAGATATGATCTTTTTTCTGTGTTGAACTCTTTGTTTATAATCTCTGGTTTCATATATGTTATGTTCTCCTGGACTCTACGGAACCTTTATTTTTTGCCGAAGTCCCGTTTTTTCTTGGTGATTAAAGATGGAAAATGTACTTTTAAATTTATGACAGATCATGCAGGATCTGTAGGCTCTTTCATATGTAATTAAACCTTTTACAGCAATATAATTCTCTGGCTCTACCGTTTGCTTACAAAAAAAAAAAATAGTTAACCTCCTTATTTGGTGGAAGATTAAATATTTTAGTGCACGGTATCAAGGTACCATTTAACAACGAAAACAAGATGTGGCCCACAAGAAAGCTTCGAGGTATTATTTGAGTGAAAACTATGGGACCTGTCTTTTTTTGGAAGACCATAGATGAACATACCAGCTAACAAAATATGGTGTCCTTAAAAGCTACTGTTGATTCTGATTGTCTTGATAATTCTGCAATCACCGTGGATTAATAATAGAAAAGCTATTTACCACAATTCCATTTGCAGCTCATCATATAGATTGGCAAGCAATCGATTGTAAATAAATCGTTGGCTAATTTGCAGGCTTCTTGGAAGTTGCGTTTGTCCAAAGGTGGGATCCACTTATGACAGGGAATGTACAAGGCTGTTATACAGTAATCTTTTCAAATGCATCTATTGGATGTGAGTGAAAACTTTTGCATCATTTGCTTTTAGAAGAATTATGGAGGTTAAATTAATTGGCAGACAAGACCATTACTTCAACGGCTCTTTAGATCTTCAGTTGCATTATTAAAGGGCAAATGTGTGTTGTTGCAAACAACTTTCATAAAATTTTAAATAAGTGCTTCAATAAAGCTAGATTTGATTTGATATTTATACAGCCAATATCCATTTGGGAGTTATTTCTATTCCAGATTAGCATGCCATTTAAGTTCAACCTTTTGATGCACAGATTGGAATTGTATGCTTAATTGCATGCATACCAACCCAATAATTTTGTATAGTGTTTGAGAAAAGATTGTAGCATGAGATACTCATTCATGGACTGACATCCAAAAATTGGTTGGAAGAAAACCTCCTACTTATCTTTATTAGTCTTAATGATACAATCCATGTTGGTCACTTAAAGGGATTTGTACTTGGGCAACATCCGTCAGATTGGAGCCAATTAATCCTTCGGCCAATTGAAAGAGTGGAACATTGACTCAAAGAGTATAGTCTTTAGTGCACACATTGTTATTCAAAAATATTTGTCAGTCAAAGGATTACAGTCCTTTGAAAGTCATCGAGAAAGAAAATTCTATGAAGGTGGTTTCTTGAAGTTCGAGGATAAATTCACTGCCCTGTTTTTGAAATATGGTTCAATTCCAATTGACACGGAGTTTTTGATCAATGTTTCCTATTAAATCTTGGTAGTCAGCTTCAACCAAGAGACCCACAATGCCACAAGAAAATTTAATAGTCACCTTCAACTAAGTTACCCACAATGACACGAGCATTAGTTGAATTAGACATCTTTCTACTACTCTTACACTTGCTTCATCATTAGTTCTTATCAGAATCTCGATAGATATTTCTTTAATTAAGGAAGCATAATAACATTGAATGACATAGTTTGGTCCTATCTGTTATGGCCCCAATAGAGTTAAGCTTGAACTATTTGAATAGCATAAATAAATTTAATACCATATCAAGATTTATCATTTGCATTCAATTTCTTTTTAAATAAACTAAGTTTTTTAAAATTATTATATATTAAAGTTTTTATTATTTTATTGCAATGTCCCCAATTTTAGCCTTTTGGCTAATAAGAGTGATAAGGAGAAATTAATTAAGTTAATTTCTTATAAAGTCATTAAAATAAATTAATTAAAAAGTGACTTTATATTTAATTAATTTAATTAAAAGTGACTAAAGTATAAAAATAAAATAATAATAAAGTCATTTAATAAAATAAATAAAGTGTACCTACCCTCTTCTAGAAGGAATCTCATGACGGGTTATGAAAAAAGATAAATAGAAGACTGTGATTGAAGGAAGGCAGACTTGAATTGTGAATTGTTGATTGAATTGGTTTTGTGGAACCAAGTTGGTGTCTGTAGACTAAGGGTCTTTGGGAACGGAAACTCCCATTGATCGCATAATTGAGAGGGTGAAAGATCTCTCGAGGGGTTGCTATAGAAAATATACATCAGATTGTGTGTACTTTAGATTACCAAGGTTTTCAGATTTGAAGGAGATTGCTAGTGGAGGCATACCCTTGAGCTAGGAAGACAACGATATCCTCTTGGCAATAAGGCGACTTAATTTTGGTAATTGGAGGCAGATCGAAGACTTTTCACCTTGCTATGAATAGTGGTCATGAACAATGCCGTCGCTACAGTGTCGTGAACAGTAGCAGACCCACATTATGACTCATATCTCTCCATTTGTGCATCGAAATTGCTTGATAATGAATGCAGATTAAAGTGGAGACTAAGGTGATATCATTGGGGGTATTTATTGGAAGTTAAAGTGTTGATGTTAATTTATGGGGGAGGCCGAACTTGGTCTGGTCCGCCACCTCCATGTGTCTTCGATTTCACCTTTAGACATTGGTTGTTGCCCAAACATCATCAAAAGAATCAAGTATTGCCATTAGTAAGGAGTTCAATCAGGTTAGAGGCAATTTGGGAGACATCAAAGTACAATGACATTGACATCTCTGAGGCATTCACTTACAACAGTTAAGGTGACATCTCTTGTGGCATGATTTGACATTGGGAAGGCTAGAATACAATCGATTTTGCTCCCTCCATCATTGTCGTTATCTCAGGTTCCTTATTGTCCATTTTACATTGCATTTTCAGTGATTATAATAATTATATCAGTCAAATGTCTTCAGACAGATCTGAAAATGTCTCAGAATGGATGCATAGATGTAATCAGCTTATGTAGTAAAGCCTTTTGTCATGAAATAACAATTAGAAGGCTAGTATACTTGGTGTCAACATCTGAAGATGTTTGCCAACTGTTCGTAATTATGGCAGTCTGTTGTTCCATTAATTTGTGAACACTTTTAATGCCATATGATCATATATTAGGAAGGAAGTGTTGTTTGGTCATCATATATTATTCATATTATGTTTCATTAGCCCTCTTAATGTTGAAAACAAGAATTCTTCAGTGCCCATTGAAGAATGAAGTGTTTTAATCAGTCATATGCGAAGTGTTTGACGATATTCCTAGTGTCTCATAAGCACATTTTTAGACATACAAGACCAAGGGATATTATAGTGGTATCAGAGCCAAGGTCTTGCCATCTTGTGTGGGAAGGCTTCTAAATTTGTTGAAGAAGCAATGATTTCTTATGAGGAGTATAAAGCACTTCCAGAAAAGACCAAAAGTCTTCTAGGTTTTGATTCCTATTTGGAATATTGGATGGATTATGGCAAGCACAAAAGGAGAACAAAGAATAGAGATATCTCACCCACGATAGTCAAGAATTTATTTGATGACTTTGTTAGACATGTGGATTCAACTCAAGAGTTCATGAAGACAACCATTAGGAATGAGTTGTCTACATCATCTGTATAGGAAATTTCACTTGAAACTTCTACATTGGAGGCTAGCAGAGAGCATGTTAATGACATGGGTGGCAATGGTTTGGATAATCATATTTCTTCTTCACGTTCACATGATGAAAAATCAGACTATGGTAGCCAAGGATAGTTAGAAAATCATTTCCTTGTAGCAGTTTATCCTAAAGAAGAAGAGGCGACAAAACAAGATTTGATGGTAGTAAGTGTTAAGGGTGAGAATTCCTATGGAGATGCACTTGTGTAGCTTGAAGACTGTGACAATTTTATTGATGACAGCGGACGCATTTCTTCACTCCATCATGAGAATGAAGATACCTTGGAATCATCTTTAGATGATACTCAAGCATTGGGTGTTAAAGATGGGTTTTGTAGAATGAACTCAAATCATGAGCATTTTGATTTTCTATATCAGACTTGGGAAAAAATGGAAATTGAACCTCTTCTTAGTGGATCAACCACTAGTGTTTTGACTACACATGACGAAGGAGACACATTGCAATGGCATGATAGCATCATTGATTTAATTGAGAACAACAACATTATGTTCCATGATATTCATGAGATTTCAACCTTTACACATGCAAGAGTTTGTGAAGATGGGTCTACAATTATTGAGAATGAAGAAGAAGTCTTTATGGAAGTTGAAGGCATAACACAAGTGCACAACAAAAGTGCTAATAGTTATAACAACATTGTTATACTTCTTCATCCTCAGGGTAATGCAACTCATAATCAGGGAGAAGACAATGACATAGAGCTCCCTAGTGTTGGCATTTAAGTTTGGGAAGGTAGTCATGAGACATGGGTTGCTGATGTTAATAATAAGAGGTATGATTTTGTGCATCACAACATAGAATATGTAGAAAGGACTCAAAGCTTGTGTGAAGTGTGGTTAAGGAAAGTTAGGCAAGCTAACTTGCTAGTTGCCCAAACAAAGCAACACCTACAAAAGGTAAAGGAACGGGACAACCACATAGAACATGAGCATAGTGACTTGTTGTGACCTTTTCACACATCGCCCCATTGCTAACGAGGACCCCCTCTTTTCCTGCTTTCTGCATTGTTAGGTTAGGGTTTTGGTTGCTTAGTGGGCAATTTTGTGTTTCCCATGCCCGAGCCTCGCAGTTTTTGATCATGCCTAGTGTCGTTTAGGGTTTTTTGAAGTTATAGGATCAAGTTGCAAACGTTGATATTTTAATGATCCTAATTTTTGTCTAAGTGTTGACCTTCTTGAGCATTAACGTGTTTTTAAACATGTGCATCAGTGATTTTAAAGTGCCAAGATATTTTCAAACCTTTTGGAGTTGTTTTCTCGCTCCTAGGTGTTATTCAAGTTGATTTCACACTTTATCCCGATAAATTTCCTTGTGTTTCGCTCATTTTTTTGGAAAATTTATTGAAGTCCAGTTGAGTTTTATCAAGTTTTAAAGTTTTCTAGCGATTTTGAGTGGTTAAAATGTCAAATTCCTAAGGGAAGTTCATATTCCAAGGGCTGGAAGGTCAAATTCCATGCTAGAGGTGTTTTTCCCCTCATATTCCGGACTACCCATCCTTTTCCCCCACTCAAAATCCACACTACACATGGGTTTCCCCTGAAATCCATACTGGCTATGATTTTCCACCATTGTTTATCCATGACTGGGTTGTTTTTCCCCTGGAAGCATCAAATTTGACTAAGTGTCGGGATTTTGTCCCGACTACCTTCGTTTTTCCACCAGGGGTGCGGACTATAGTGCGGATGAAGTTGAGGATGATTCCATGCTTGGGTTGATTTTCCACCAGGCTGTTTTGTGACAAGTTAATGTGTATTTTTGTGCAGACTCTTAGTCAATACCCAAGTCGATTTTCCACTAAGAGTAATATGATGAATTTTGAGTCCGGATTTTCAACCAAACTGGGGTCGAAATTCCACCAAGGAGTATTTTTTGTAAATGAGGTGAATTTTTTGTATGGATTTTTATCCATGCACATATCGATTTTCCCTTGGCTTGTTTTGTATGCATTTTGATGAGTTTTAGCATGGATTTTTGTCCATACTGAGATCAATTTTCCCTTGGGAATATTTTGACGTTTTAAATGATTTTTAATGGGATTTCTTAATCCCTACCTATATCGATTTTCCCCTAGAGGCTCAATTTTGACTTAAAATTGAAATATTTAATAAATGAGCCCCATCTTAAATGTTTTTTTTAATGATGATTGACGATTATTTAAAATGTTAAAACAAAATTAAATAACTTGCAATGAGCATTTAATGTTTTTACCCTTCTAGAAGCAAGTTAGTATTACCAAACAAGTATATAAGCAAGTGTTTTATCCAACATTGCTTGTGTGGTGAAAGCGAGAGGCAAAATAAAGTAGAAGAGAGGCGTCTCCAACAATATTTTATTATTAAATTTTTCAGGTGTCTCCATGTTTGGCGATTTTTCTCTCTTATTGGCGAATTTTGGTGAATTGTTGAAGTGAAGTGTTTGATTGAAGGTCTCCATTTTTTCCATATTGGCAATCCTTTCCATTGCTTCTGTTGAGGTTTATTGCCTCCATTTCCAGATTTTTGATTTTTTGGTGAAGTTCGCCATTTTGGTGGAAATTGGCGATTTTTAGTGTTTGATGACTTTGGCGATTTTCTCCACCATTATTGCTTGTTGTCTTGGACCTTCATTGCAGACCGTGTTGCATATTTGAGCTTGATTGATGACATTTTCAGAATTTTCAAAATGGCGCCATAGCTGGAAATTTCAATTTTATTTTGGCAAGTGTTTGTGCCATTGTTTGGGGTGAATTCCTTCATAGTTGGTGGCTGCCATCATTCCCAGCTTGCTGATATGTTGCAGATTTGAGTTTGTCCTCTATTATTGCCGCTTGTTTGAAACCTCCATAGCTGGCTGGAAAATCAATTTTCAGACTTATACCTTGTTCCCAACTATTTTGTGCCTTAAGAGATTTTATCCAAGGAGTTGATTGGAGGCATTTTCAATCAATTTTCAAAGTTGTCTTCCATTGTTGTAGACCTGAAAATCCATTGTAGGGGTGTTGTCGTCAGAAAACAATTTTTTCCAGCCACCTACCTACCTTGCAATTTCACTTGGGAAGCGTTTTTGCTTCATTCCAGAGTTTATTTCTGAGTATTTTATCATTCCTAAGGGTGTTGGTAAGTCTAAAAACTTCATTTCCAGATTTGTCTTCAGGCTAAGTTTTCATTTCCAGCCCTACATACATGCTCAAATTTTCTTGTGTTTGCCTTGGAAGGTTGATTCTCATCAATCAATTTATGCATATGTAGATGATTACAACATATTTTAAATGTCTAATTTTCAGGTTGTCTTCAGATTTTCTTGACCTCCATTGTTGACTACGGAAGGTGTTCTCAGACATACTTTGTGTGAAAACACAACCTTTCACACCTTTCCTTAGTTATCGTTGATCCGGTATACTCCTTTGCATTTTAGTTTGCATAATTTCTAAGTATAAGGAGGTATTAATGAATTTTATAGAGGGTTTCCATGCCCTAGTGTTGTCACATTTTGAATCTAATTGTCAAGATCTACCAAGAGTGTGGATTATTTTCCTGACTTTATGCTCTAATTAGCCTAAAATATTTAGAAAGTCGGGAACTTTATTTATTTTCCTAAGTTTTAACTTCAAGCTTCGTACAGGTGCGATGTCGAAATTTAGATTTAAGGAAAGGAAAGAACTATTGAAGATACTGTAGATTGGATTTTATCTAGAGCTCAAGATTTCATCTAGATGTAAGGAGATCACAGATACAAACATGCATTCCCTAGACATGAACCAGATGCGACAGTGGATGTTCGGAGTCAAAAATCAGATTCTTTTCCTGACATATGTGAACATTATGAAGAGTGGCATTTTCCATGCCGCTGGATTTCTATAGTCCATGCAATGCAATGAGCTTATCCTAGAGTGTGCATGATGTTATGATCCTCTCACGCAAATGATCAAAACTCCTAAGGGCATTGTCATTGCCTACTTTGCTGAGGATGCTATTGCTAAGGTGTTCTGAATTCCATGCAGAACAGATATGAAGAATGCGACCAAGGATGAATATAAAGAGCGGTACACGGAGATTATGGGTGCTTGCAAGAATATGATAAACAAAGAGTGGATGATTGAGCCTAGGCTTCATCATTCCAAGGCTCCCAAGGTAGTTATGTGCACAAACTTCAAAGAGGAGTATAGTGACTTAATATTCCTATTCAACATAGTGATGGGGATGTCGCAAGGAGCAATATTCGATGGATGGATGTTCTATTTCATCCAGGATTGTCTTAGAGGAACATTGGTAAATTGGTCTAAGATTATAAGTGACAATCTTGACTTTCAGTTGAGGAATGTAGAGCGGTCCAAGTCATTCACCATGACTTCCTACTTGCTATACCTGCTTGCACGGTTTGTTTCATACAGAGGATTGATATGAAAAGGTGAAGTCGGGAATGGGCAAGGACAATTCATGAGTCATGAATGCTACCCACAACTGAGCATGTATAGGATTGAAGACTATAAGAGAGTGAATGATGTATTCACTGTGTACATCACGCGGATGCTGCAAGGCGGAATCCATAAAAGATTATCCAAGGAGGCAACATAGCTGATAGAGAAATATGGATCATGGTATATTCAGTTTCCCACTTTCACATACCTTAGGATTCATGGGTTTCAATCCGAACCCTCCAGGCTTCCTAGGTATCCATCTGACAGAATGATCTTGTTGGAAGTGGTGAGACAACTTCTAGAGTTTGATCTCATTCAAAGAGAGAAGCATAGGACAGGAATGACATTCCCTATTTCAGTTGGGAAGACACCAGAGGTTCGCCAGTCTGCCTTAGCCGCCAGCACTGCGAGTGAGGAGCTTGCATTCTATCGATTTGCAACCTTCAAGAAAAGAGAAATATTTGATCCAGAACGTCAGTGGATTTCATGAGGAAGTGTGGACTTTTCCTCATTCTTGATCAAGTGTTAAATGACAGGGATCATACGCATCCACAGTATGAGAATGAAATGAAGAAGACAATCTTATTGCCTAATTGGTCAGAGTCAGAAGAGATTGGCCTGAATGTATTGATGAGAGAGGTCTTGAGTTTTTCCCATGCATGGGTAGATATATAGATGAATAAGTTAGTTGATATGGGTGTTCCTTTCACTTATGAAAAGATGAAGCCAAAAGAATCTACTTCCGAAGATGATCAGAGGACTATCAGTGATGTCAAGATTTATGCAGACGAAGAGAGTCAAGCTCACAAGAGAAGGAAGAACAAGTCAGGAGAAGTCAAAGCCAGAGGGAAGAAGATTGAGGAGGTGAAGAAGAAGAAACAAAAGATTATCATTCCTCCACCTATCACTCCTTCACCACCTCTCAGTGTCTCATCAATTAAGGTGATTGAAATAACAAAACAAAACAAGGAAACCCCACAATGTTCCAACACAATGATACTACCAGAGAATATTCAGGAGTTACATGCCACAACGACATCTGCACCTCCAAATGAGAATGATGATCAGCCAGGATCTCCTACTGTCCTTTTGGAAGTTAGTTTGGGAAATGAGATATACGATTTGACCAGGAATAATGATGATGATGATGATGATGATGATGTTATCTCGGCATCGAGAGGACTTGATCAAGAAATGTGTCTCGATGATGGTATGGAGATGGCCGCTATTCCTAATTGGCTGATGAGAAGTATGGAGAAAACTAAGAAAATGGTCAAGGTACAACCTATTGATGACATTGATGACTACCTAGCTAGGAGTGCTAAGGAGAAGGAACCCAAGAGAGCAGAGATTTTGTCGCACATAGCTAGAGATGACACAGGAATGCAGACTGTGAAGGTTGTTGTTCCTATTGCAGGCGTGACAAAGGACATTGCTACTCCTATGGATTTTCAGATCACTTCAGTTGCCCTTGGTCGTACATCAAGAGAGCAAGAGTTTCAGGAGGATGGTGAAAACCTCAAGGTAATCGACGCAAGGTTAGACAAAGAGATTGCAGAGAAAGAAAGGTACAGAGAAGAGAATATCAGACTTAGAGAGTATACTGTAAGGATAAGCCGTGAAAATCCCACCCTTATTTCCCCTATTGCAGTTGACCATGGAATACATTCACACTATAAGGTAGCAAGGGATACACTCTCAGAGGTGGAAAAGTGGATTGAGAGTACAAGAAAGTAGAAGGCAAATGATTTCCTTACTCAGTTTGTCCAGGCCTATAATAATATTACAAGACTCGTATTTAGAATCCAGTATTTGGAGGGACTTTGGGAAGAATTCTGGCCTATTTTGGAGAAGACTATTCCACGCCTCCAGGCTTTGAAGAAGATTCCTAATTCCACCTTGGTCAGCGAGAACATTGTGCACAGTGGAGACATATACAATTTCCATGGCTGCTATTGTTCATTAGCCATGAAGAGATCAACTTATGAGAACGCCCAATCAAGTTGTATGGATATGGAGGGATTGATTCAGGACATTGAAATGAAGATCCTTGCCTCAATTGAGGAATTATTAGGTGTTGATGTTAGTGATGCTAGTGGTTTACACTTAGCTGAATTAAGAGACAAGATGAAATTTATATATTTTTGCTAGTTGGACTCTTTGAAAAAGAGTTAGATAGACGACTTGGTCTCTTTGTTGATTCATATTCATATTTCACAGAAGCTCATGCTAGATTGGGAGAACACTTTGGACGCTTGCTCGAATTCACTGGACGTGATTGATTTGCAACAAGATACCTTGCCTAGCTTTTCCATGGAGGAGTTAGATTCAGTATTGGCTAGATTCTTGGAGTATGCTAGGAGAGAAAAAGAGATGCAGGGAGAAATCTTCTAGAAGATTCCCTATTTGATGACTAGGTATCTTTTTATTGGACCATATGTAGGTGGTGCCATTTTTATGTAAACCCTAATTAGGGCAATTCTAGGGTTTTGTTGGCATGATCTTGGCCATTGATCTTGTATCAAATATTGGCCATCCATTTTGTAAGAGACTCTATATATACCTCCTTGTATCTCGTTTGTAAGGGAGAATTTTTGTAGAAGTGTTGGTATATGCTGCAGCTATTTGAATCTAAATCATTGTTCAATTGTTGGTGATTTTGCTCTTCAAATGTTGTCTTTGCATTCATGGTTCTTAATTCCTCCAAGTTAGAATTTAGATTATAATTTATTTTCATGTATGTTAGATTGAGTGAAAGATTTGTTGAATATATTTGTGTGGAATCCTTTATCCATACCATTAGCCTCTTGCCGCTAGTAAGTGTGCCTTGTGTGGTCAACTGGAAATTTGAGTAAGCTTAACTTCAACTATTACACGCCCCTTGACAAGAATCAACTTGGATGGTGTCAACGTTTGATGGTGATATCCTCAAAATCCTTAAGTATACCTTAGACAATTGCACTAAGCTTGTGTCAATATTTGTTTGTGAGACCCCACCTAGTTTGATTCCACTAGATTTGTTCATCATTTCCTACATTCCTAGGCCTATAATAGATTTCCTGAACCCTATTCCTTTTGCCCATTTTTTTAGTAAGAATTAAATCCAGAGCTTCATTGATAAACCTAAGTTATCAGTACAGCTATTTTGCATTTTCATGATCGAAGAAGACAATCCTAGCATTTGCGTAAGTTCCCAAGTGAACACTACAATTCACATCGATCATTTTAGTTGATCTTATCCTTAGCATCTGAGGTGATTTTGTTCAAGAGAGGGTAAATTACCTTGGTATTTTATTCTGAAATGTTATGTGCATAAAACACACATCAACATTCTTTTGGTGCTAGAAGGAGGGTCAAACATTATCATGTCGTGAATAGATGAACTATAGATCCTATCAATTCATATTTGCAAGGAGTTCTTCACGCTCAACATTCTTTTGGAGGGCTTGATTTGCGATCATCTTTGAAGATTATGTTCCAGAATGGTGTTGCCTGAGGAAGAACTTATCCAAGGTGAACAAAGAGATATCATTTCACAATTCAATACTCTTGCTTGGAGAAACCAAAGTAGTCACGCTAAATTCAGACAAGTGAGAAAAGTGATAGACAAATAAGAGCGGTTGGGAAACTTGCCTCCGATTATCATTGTTCCTGTAGCAGTTGATCGTGAGAACCGGTCTACCAATCAACCTGAAAGAAATTGAACCAGTTGAAGATTTCAAGTTAGTATGAGATATAATGGTGTTGCCTGATCCTGATAGAACAAACGAGTTTGAATTGGATGAACTTGAGTTCAAGCAACCGAACTTGGGAGACAAAAGAAAGATTATATCCAGTTTGAACAACCTTGCTTGGGAAGTGAAAACAAATGCACCACAATACATTAGAGTTTCTTTTGTCTTGGACGAAGACAAAGAGATAGCTAAACAAATTGACGAACAAATTGAGGAGCAGATTGAAAGAGATTTACTTGCTCAAAGATAACAACATGTCCAGATTGATCCTAGATAGATCACGCTGGATTGCATCAATTCCTTTTCACCCGAGAGACTTTAGAGAATTCTGAGATCAACTCCTCGAGAACGAAGACATTGTGAGTTGAGGACTCCTCACAGATCCGGACTTGGAAGGCGAGAAGCTTCACCAAGTTCAGATATAGTAGATAGAGATAGATTATTCAGTCAAAGGTACATGCTGACAGAAGACAATAGTTTTCCAGATCCTCCATTTCAGGATCAAGATCCAAATCAAGAGGAAGCTCAATAGTTTCAACAAGAAGACCAAGAGATGGCCGAGAATCGAGGACCACCTCCAAACGGTGCTACCTGGTTGGTTACCAACCCGTCACTGCTCGCTTTCAATGACATTCATGAGATGTCGAAAAATCTAGAGAATTTATGTTCGAAGTACAATGCTAGTGACTCAAGTCGGACGACGGAAGATCACATCAAGATGTTTGAAGACCATTTGAGAAATAGACCAATTGAGTATGGAGATGTGGCTTGTAGAATTTTTTCCTATTCCCTGGGAGAAGAAGCGTACATTGGGTCATCCATTTACCTGTAAGATCCATCACCTCATGGGAAAAATTGAAGGAGACATTCATTGGAAAGTTTGGAATCCAAATTTCCCCATCGGAGTTGCATAGACAGTTTGTTGAGTGTAAAAGACAAGAGAATGAACCTATCAATTCATTCAATAACCGATTCCAGAAGGCTTATACAAGGTTGCAGACTCCTTATCTCACTTCAGATGCTCGAGAGATATACTACCATGCTCTATATCCCCTTACAACTATGTTTGTGCGAACTCATCCCTCTCCAACAAATTTGAATGAAGCGTATGCAAAGGCAATAGAAGTTAGTAAAATATTGCATCAAAATCTTAGTGGACCTTTGCTCAATTTGGGGTCACCTACGACCGCAAAACAAATTCAAAATTTAAGCCAAACTTTGGTGCATCATACATTGATAATGAATCAAGTTCCACAACCGATGTATCCAGTTGCTTCGCCATCAAATCAGTTGGTACTCCATCCTGGGGCACCCATTTCTCAAGCTTCGCAGATGCATCCGGTGTACCTGCAAAATGTCGTGACATACACAAGGATGTAGGAGGAGAAAGAAGAAATGAAAGAGTTAATAGACCAAGTAAAGAAATTATCCACAGAGGTTACTCATTTGAGGAACTAGAACAATCAGCTCTACAGTATGCATAGAAATTATCAAGGTGGTAATCAAAACAACAATGAAGATTACCAAAGTAACAATCAAAATTATCAGAACAACAATCAGAACAACCAAGGATATCATGGCAATAATCAGAACTATCAGAAGAGAACGTGGAATACTGCACCCAACAATGGAAATGTGTCATCACCTTTTGACAATCTGCCAGCTTCAGAAAGTCGACCTGCTGACAGAGTCTTCCTTGCGGAGGCTACCTTATCAAATTGGTGTTGATTACACAACACTAGTCAACATTCGAAATTGCATTGTCCTGACTTCAAGGTTGTTGTTGATATTTTCTAGTTGGAAGTGCGAAATAATGAAGCATCAGAAAGTACTCCAACAACGGGATATGAAATTGTTCCCACTAAAGATATGACCAAGCATTAATTGTCAAGGATTTCAGGTTTCTTCCAGTTTATGAAGAAAGTTTAGTGTGCGAACAAAGTAGGAGATTTCCTCCTGAATCGGCAAATGGACCTATGGTTCCGCCTAATCCTTAGTTCCCACCTTCTTCAGTGAATGGGCCTATTGAAGATCCAAACTACTATTTCCCACCATTGAATAACATTGTTTTGGTTGAAGGAATTAAAGAGGTATTTCATCAGTCATCAGGAAACACTGGACCAAGAGTTTATCATAGGAATCAAAGGAATCAAGAGCCTTTAACTAATTCTATTCCTTCGAATAATTTTGCTACGCCACCAAATCCAAGTGCTAGCAATACACCAAGCTATCCACAAGATTCACCTAAGTATAGATAGAAGAACATTCCCCCTCTAGGAGAGGAGTTGAAGCAGCTGAGTCTATGTGTGTTAGAAGAATTCAAGAAAGTCAAGGTAAGCCTACCATTGTTTGAACTAATGAAGGCACATGATAGAAGAGATACATTAATGAATGAACTAAATGAGAATACTGTTGGGAGAGCTACATCTCAAACTAGTTCCAACATTCAAAGAAGTACAAATATTACTCAAGCAAGCATAAATGTGGTTCAGGATGAACCAAATATTCAACAGTCATCAGAAGAGGCATATGCAATTCAAGATTCATCTAATATGCCCAATAAAGAAGAATTAATGAAGACAACAAATGTGCCAAAGAAAGAAGATATGCTAGAAGGCAAAGCTTTTCTCACAAGAGATATGTCAAGAGAGTCAAGGATTCACCAGTTCTGATTGAAAAACCTACCAAGGGTGAAATCCTTCCTAAGAGTGAGGTTGCTTCTTTCGAAAACATGGTTAAAAAAGATGAAGTTTCCAAAGAAAGTGTGAAAAAAGAAGAGAGCTTGCAAGTCCATAGGGATAAGCCAGGAGTGAATTATCAAGATGAACCAGCCCCATTCTTGCTTTCAGTAAGGATATTTGGAAAACTTTTGCATAATTGTCCGGTAGATTCAGGAGCTTCAAGTAATGTAATGCCAAAGGCTATATGCGATAAATTGGGTCCCGTTCCCATACAGACTAGTAAAAGAGTCACACAATTAGATAAAATAGAGGTACCTATGATTAGAGAGTTGAACAATATTCATATGCAGTTGGCTGCGGATCCAAGAGTCTAGCACTTCATAGATATATCAGTTGTAGGCA